>NW_019213680.1:49583-157824 GCF_002532875.2 Varroa jacobsoni
TATATATATAATTTAGAGCAATGGGAAATGAAGCTTCGCATCATTTCCCATTGCTCTAAAACCTAAAACTAATTTTCGCCACGACGAATTAGGACGAACGTTCGCCAATAATAAAAACATCCTGCTTTTTCCTGAAATTGACAGCCTATATTACTTACAGTTTTCCTGCGGCCTCTGAAAAGTCTGAAGATTTTCATAACACAAAGCCGAAGATCCCTACAACCTTTAAAATAAAAGGGCTCGATAATTGCTCCGAAACCCATTTTTAATACGACTGGATTTTTTTACACAGAAATTAGCGGCCGCTTTAAAAAGGGGAGAATTAACGTCATCCGGATAAACTCTAATGGTTGGCTCTTTTTTGCACCGTGTTACGTTAATGTTTTGCGTTTTTGGAACATTAGGTTTGCTACCATGTTAAAATTTAACTCTACTAGATTACTAGCGTATCCGACCGAGATTTTACACCTTTTAATATTACTCGCTACTATTACGCAATATTTGTCAAAGTAATGTGTTGCAAATGATTAGTAAATGGTTTAGGTCTCGCATTGAAGCTGTTATCGTTGTCAATAGTAGTTATGAGAAATAAACATGATCGTTAGAAAGGACAATTTTAGTACATAGTTCATTGCTGTTTAGATGCAATCTTGTAATAAACTAATAAAAAGAAGAAGTTCGAACGAACCCTGACAGTTTAACCCGGCTATAATGACGCTATTTGTTCCTGTGTAGTTTTATTCAGGCAATAAAACGTATCAGCCTCACCGTGATAGTTCAGTTCGAACAAATCCACGCGCCTTCCTTCTCACCTTCAAGGAGTGCCTTGAAGCTGAGCATTTAAATAAGCAAAAAAGCTGACAGACATTCATTGAGAAAGATATCTACCGCTCTGAATTACCGAGTTAATAACCGCTGTTATTTTATCTTTTGTCATTGGTGTCTTATCCTTTTTGCCGCTTTCTTCTTTACCTGCTTATCATCTAGCATTGGTTTCCCACAAGTGATAGCAGCCGGCAGACAAACAACAGCTGCGACAGTGTGCCACTCGTGTTTTATCATACGTTGTTTTTATGTATGTCAACGACCCATCGAAGACATTTTATTAGCATATGGAGTCCATATCGCATTATGTAAAAAACAATATATGCCCATATACTCTATATATGTACGTTGCACTTCGTTGTCGGTGTATATATATATATATATATATATGTGTGTACGTATGTATGTATGTATGTATACAGTGATAGAGTTAGTTAGAACCATGTGGAAAATGTTACATTATGCTGCTATACATTTGTGTGATAAAGCACCAGCAAGTGTTACGGTGCTGCTTAGTAAGAAGAATTATTATTGTTATCATTCTCGTCGTTAAACGATTGTTGTCGCTTGTTCGATGTCTTCGTTCACAAGAAGGAAGATCTGTCGCTGTCGGGCCTGTCTGCCGGCCCACCGACAGACAGACAAGATGGCTAGTAAACTTCACCAGCGCTGCTTCAGTCGATTATGTCGGTTATCCGTTGTTGGCTATTGGTGCTTTTGTTAGCCAGCTGTAAAATCAACTTGTTTGTGGAGGAGGGCTAGCTGGTAGCTAGGGAGTCCATCAGATGTCACCGGAACCGGAAGTTCTCATTCGACAAGGAGAAAGCCAACGACTTCGACCATGACTACGAAAAGACCACTACGATAAGCCTAAAGTGTAGATATATACATAAATTTCTAATAATATATTAAATCAATGCAGATCACGCAATCGGTCCTGTTGCTACCTATACTATTATAGTTATTTCTCCCGCTGTGACTGTGACTATCGCTACAACCGTTGCTGATACCGTCGTCATTTTTCGTTATCACCCAATTGACTAACTATACGCAAGTGATGATTGCGTCTGTCACTCGTAATCTGTTTTTTTCTCAGAGGTGAATGTTATTTAAAACAGCCATTTGTTATGGTTTAGTATTTTTTTTTGCAAAATGTTTATTAGAAAAGTGATTTATTTAAATTCGCACTCTGAGATAAACTCGGGCTCTAATAAAATTCATTTATTTAAACTTTACCCGCCAATTATTCTCAGCGAATAAATGATTATGTTTATAAAAGATACTAACTTTTATCAACAAATAATATTACAAGTAATAATTGGTAAGATTGTTAAACTGTATTCGTAGTTTTTTAAATTAAAGAGTATCGGTGCTGGTCCCCCTATCTATGTAGTGTTTTAAACGTTCGGTTATAGTTACCGGTTTTTATAGATAGTTGCCAATGATTGCTTCCAAATCAGTGTTCTAGGTAGCTTAGGTCAGTGTTCCCTATCCTTAACACATGCATTCATCATTTTTTTGTAATATGTTCCGGTAGCGAAAAACCTATTTAATAACAGAAAATTTACCTCCGCTAGATTCGTCCTTTGACTAATAATGGCTGCCCTGTGCCATGACCGGCACGACCTATGATATACTCAGAAATGATTCTACTTTTATACTCAGGCAATAAATATAATAAGTAATAGAAACACAAGGAACAACGGCCTAAAGGCCGTCTATCCAAATGAGCACATAAATAAAACTAGAAACCGTGTAAACCTAAGTATTATATATAATTCCTATCGTTTATTCTAGGGCGTAGTGTTTTGAATCCCCACGACCTCTTCTTCTGAAGCTATACGATATAGCCCTATCGAAATCCGGCGCAGTAAAAACCTCAGCAAAAGGCAACTGAGCGAAGTGCTTTAATCGATGTGGAGGGTTCGCTAAGAATATTCCTTCTAAAGTTTTTCATAGCATAGTCTCTTACACATCATTGTATCTGATGAGCCCTGATGGGGTAAAGAGAGCAGTTCGATTTACCTTTAGGTCGAAGCTACAACACATAGAAGAATCATTTTAATAATTAGTCGTTGAAAATTTTGCGATCAGCTTTTGCAGAACTAATCGTTTGTTCGTTTTAATTTCTGTTTTTTTTTTTTCAAAAATACGTACTGTTTTCTGAAAAAAAAATATAATTTCGGAACGTCGCTCCATTTGCTTAAAGAGACCACCTAGAGTAGAGAAAGAAAAATCTCTCTCTATATATATATATATATATATATATATAAAGAAAAAGTTCGTCCGAAATCTCCTACTACTCTGTATGGGTTATTGACCTGCCGTTAGAAGTTTTTAGCTATACACGACATCAGGTGGGCCTTCGTAAAGGTCTAGCTTCATAATCAGCCAACCTGAGCTTTTTGAAACATAAGAAACAATAAGCAGACTTTCTAGAATTTGCTGACCCTAAGCAAACAGCAGACTATACACCATCTATCTAGCAAAAGGAACGCCCCTTTTTTGACAGTTGTTCAATACGCAAAACGAATGCGTTATCGCCCAACTAAGATTACACGCTTTGGCATCATGGGCATCTTTTTTTTTTGAAGCACAGCCGGGTTATGGGGCGCAGGCGTGTGTTCAAGGTCTTGCATTCTCGTATATAACATTTTCTATTAGCTGTTATCATATAATGCCTAAATGCTGGCATTTTAACGGATGGCATGATAATGTTCTCATAAAAGTTCAGTTTTTATAATTGGAAGTTATTTCGTTTAAACTGTTATCTCGGCCATTCTTGGCACAACGCGGCACAGTATAACAACAGAACACGGCCAATACATTACATATACAATGTGTATTCCGTGGTCGTCCGAGCGAAAAATTCTTACTTTGCATAGAAATCGGCAATCATCATATTCTACGCTATTACAGTGAGTCCACATAAATGGGGTTGGGTCAGTGGAAGACTCTGGTCTAACGTCGAAGATTGAGGCTAATTTTAGTCTTCCTTTGTAGTCGTCTGCGGACTACATATGGCAACTCCACTCGCAGCATACGGCCTATTCGAATCGAGCAAATTCGCTTTTTCTACGAATTCCGAACAGATAAATCTGGTTTGCTCCTCGGTACCGCTTACCATAGGCGGCAATCACTAGCGGAGCCGATGTGACTATTTGTAGAAGATAACATCGAAATAGATTCACTTGAATCGAGTGTTTCCTTCGGTGTTATTCTCGTTGTTATTCCCAAGCGCGTTTTTGCGTTGACAGTACAAGTACCATTTACCGACTGTGGGTGTCTGTATTGTTGTCTCTTTTTAGTATTTAGGCAATCTGCATTGCACATGAAGATGGAAGGGCTGGTTACAGGTCAGCGCTCTTCGAAGCTCTCGCGTTCTACGTACGTTATAGTTACGACATCGAAGTCGTTCAGTCGTCATAACCGTGTGTGAATGTAGATATGTATGTTGTACTATGAACGCGCGGCTGAGGCCGACCTTGTTCTGAAAAATAAATTCGAAAAATTAGCGGATCCACGGTAAAAATAAAGTATTAGGTGTTTGTTACAAACATCTCCTCTTTCGACGATTGCACTCGAAAAGGCCAGAATTGAACATTCTTATTATAATATTATGATTTAATGGCAAAAAAATTTCTAGGCTGTAATTTGTATACAAAAAATGCGGAAAGCCACGGAACGAAAATGTTTAAAGGTACACCATAGGCTCAGCAAAGACATCGGTGTGATTCGTTATACGTCCCTAACTTGAATTAACTTCTTGTAATACACACATTTAAATATGAACATAGTCTGGCTCCTGTCAAAGCAGGCGATGTTTACAAAAAAATATTGTCTTGTTGATAATGCACGAACGGTTGACATTGCGTCGCCCCCGCTTCGTACGTACATACGTCACACGTAAGTTCAGATTTTGCGCAGTGGCTTTTGTCGTTGGCTAGATAGTCGTCGTCGAATATGGGGTTAGACCGGAAATGTAATGATCGATATTACTAAGTAAAATCACGCTCGTACGTGCACTGCACAGTGTCTGCCCGTCAATTCGTCCGCTGACCTACTGGTTAAAATGTAGAACGTGTGAAAAAACGTTAACGGTTGAACATTAGTACGGTGCATTGGTACACGCCAGGTAGTCGACTTAGGTGGAGAGAAAAAGTTAGGTATGACGAAGTCATAGCAGCAGCTGTTGTCATCAAACGAGAGTAGCAACAGAAGTGTCCGTATTGGTAAGGGAACGAAGCATCGTTGCATGAGAACTGAAGGCTCGTAGTTTATGTAGCTCTGATTGAAAACTATCGAGTTTCGCAGCACACTACACCGCTCGTGTCCAGAATACCCGGCAGTCGCCCGAAGAGACCACTCTGACTTCTTTCTCTGATCAAGTTCCACTGAAAACAAAGACGTTATGGAACTTTCTGTACCGATCATAATCTAATCAGTAAGTAAAACAAGCTGATACATAACTTGATTGACGTTGCGTCGGATGCAAGGCAGCGGCCAACACCTCAGTTGATACAGAATAGGAATATATATGAAGGCAATACAACGTCTACATTTAAGAATAAACTTTGTTTGTTTGTGGCCTGTTAATTAAAAAGGCTTCTTATGCTGATAGTCATGTGTCAAGCAATATTAGATACTTGCAACCCTTCGTATCTAGGCTGAAAGCACATATTCATTTGAAATAAAAACGAAAAGTCCATGTTTATCATGGTTTGTTTTCTAGTAGAGTTAAATTAGCCGGTTCGACAGATTTATAAAATGTCGCTATTACGCTTGATTACTGAATGATCGTTTGAATAGTCCGATTGTCGCACTCATACTTCATGAAAGTCCGTGAAGGCTATGACCCGAAATAAATAGATAAAGTAGCTGTTCCTATCCGCGCATGCAGTCGTCACAATATGAACCCGTCGCGTATTCATTTAAAAGTGAAATTGACGTTAAAAATAGAACACCTATTGTTCAGAATTTAATATAAACCTGTGTTTAATAAAGCACAGCAGCAAACTGCCCCCCGTGAAAATTAATGATATACACATTCAGTTTTTGCCACTGCTGCTGCTAACATCTGTGTGACACGGCCCCTGAAGTTATTCCGTAGTCCTTTAGCCACCTAATTAACTGGTTTCATCATAATTTGTAATAAGCACGTCCTGCGGTACATGAACTATTGAAAACCGCCAGTAGACGGTCCTAGACAACTTTTTGTGTTTAATTATGTGTTAATGTTCGCGTACTAATATACTTTTTGTGGTGGAGTGTGAAAAAACCACAAAGAATATTCATGTTTTGTTAACGACGCTGTTCCTATTTTATATTTTACGTAACACTAACCACTTGATAATTGGCGAGTATTTACAGCTCTTTCATTTGTAAGCGCACGTCATAGCTCAGCTTCTCACTATGGCGAAATCAACCGAAAAGCTAAACCACATTGGGATTATTATGTATAAAAATTTGTTAAAGTTAATGGCTTTTCTGACACTCAGCTAGAGTTTCTAACGGCTCGATTATAGCATCGATGGCACAAACCTCAATAATACCGGCCTTCATATGACCTCCTTTAGGGGTACACGATCATAAGAATCAATCCAGCTATTATCGTTCTTACTACCAGCTTTGGGACATTGGTACAAACGGGCGGAGCCACATCCGTTGGCCACAGGCGCTATATTTGATTATTATTATTTTCATTTTTTCCAATATTTCTACCTCATTAGGCGTCTGATTTGTTGTCAACCGACCTCTCACTCAGTCATGGACGTAGCAGGCCGAATCTTGGGAGTAAGCTTGTTACTTGCTAGGACCTCCGGGAGATAACGTCGATAGTGATGATGCATGTGGTGACAATGATTCCAATCGTAAATCCCCCCAAACAGCCCCGTAACCATTATTATAACTACAATTGGTTGGATAACTAGAAAAGCGCGAACAAAACCACTATCGATGGGTTCGAAAGACGGAACACAGTAAAACGAGCCACAGTTGTAGAAAACTGCAATAAAAAAAGTACGAAAAAATACCCTTTATCTGCATCGGTCGATCACACAC
Source organism: Varroa jacobsoni (assembly GCF_002532875.2). Classification (NCBI taxonomy): domain Eukaryota; kingdom Metazoa; phylum Arthropoda; class Arachnida; order Mesostigmata; family Varroidae; genus Varroa; species Varroa jacobsoni. Next base: position 56,469 of record NW_019213680.1, read on the forward strand.
GAATCTATGGGCTGGTTATTGGCTTTGAACAGATACGTTCCTGCTAGAGTTTTTGCTGTTTTTGTTGCTGTTGACCAACAGTTGTTCCTTAAAGCCCTGAAAGTTCCATATACATATTATAAGTGTATATGCCAAGATATGGTGTTTCGGTATATAGTCGCTATTTATGTTTATTTACGTAAAATTATTGTTTGTTGCCTCTGTCGATGCCATGAGACGTTCAGTATGCTTGCAGGCTACGAATGATATCTCGGGCGGATATTGAAGTCCGTGTCCATGGGTGAAATCGGCTTCTGTTGTCCTTTGAAGAGCGCTTGTTGCGAATTACTAGACGAGATCTGCCATATTTACGAAAAAGTATCGAAAATTAACCATCGAACAAGTGGCGGATTCTTATCATATAAGATAGATCTTTCATTATCGGTGAAATGCCTTCGCATCTGTTCCAATTGCAATTGAAAACTCTTGTTGTATATCTGTTAACTGGTTAGGTGCAGCAGGTCTTTGTAATGAACTGTACAACGGTAAATCGAGGCACCGATCTTGTTCCGCAGCTTTGTCCGATTTTGTTTTGTAATGAGCTGTTTTTTTTTGTTCAATATATTGCACGTATTTGTCAGATGAATTAAAAATTTCAATAGTGCATAATTTATAAAAATTAATATTTTCATAATTAGTCACTGATATGCCCGTATTTACGAACGAAGCCAGTTGAAATAATAGGTAACAATAGAATGTTCCACAAACGTTCAGGAAGCCACGCCTATGTCGGCATGTCTCTAGCGTAGGGTCCGGAAGGACTATACTTGATACGGGGAAAAGGTGCCAGAGACCGATGCAGTGGCAAATAAGGACTGTAACTATTTCATGGCTAATGGATACTAAGTCAACAGAGAAACAACTTAGCAATAAGAGAGTAAGTGAACGTTACGAAGTTATTCATAACTTGAATTAAGCATATGCTTGGAAGAAATAGAGAACCCTAATGAGGGTCGCCCTTATATATGGATCTAAATGCATTATGAATACTGAAAAACAATAGGTTTTAACCAACAATAGGTTTAACCTCTGGATGCACTTATATAATTGATAAATTGACAGAAGTTTCAAAATGAAACTTAAATTTCGTTGATTTTCAACGAATTGTATTCATGAAATGTATCGTTCTATCAGTGAAGACGCTGGCCGCGTGAGAAGAACAATGGTCGGAATGAATGGAAGCAAACTTTGAAAATTCGTCAAGCCTATAATCCTTTCAATTAGCTGCATCTTCGTATCGTACCATCGCTATAGAGAACATTTTCCTAACTCGGATTGGTTATGAAAAGTGGATTTTCGCGGACACGATACATTACTACCAGTATTAACGTCTGCTTCGATACGGCTGGATATAATTGAAATTCGAAGTATTTAAAAAATAAATCAACTACACGATAAATTTCATATACAAATTGATATCCTTGTAAATGAGGGGGCATCCTCATAATCTCAACTAACCATATTTCAAAACCTATTGATTATATGAGGACAGTTAGAGTTGAGCTTTGGTGACAACCCTGTAAAATGTTAGATCTGATCAGTAGGACACATTCGGATCAGGAAACGAAGTCAATGGCTACGCTCTTCAAACCCATTGTGCGTTTCTTCTCCGAAACGAACGCATCCACTTTCAACACTTTAACGGAATGGACCTCAAAAGACGTCAAACTGTTGTTTATCCTCATGGCTTCTCTGATGTTTGCTATTTGTCAAAAATAAACAATGTCTTCCTTCTGAAAACCTATGTTCGATGAAGTAGTTCATATATGTATATCAATAATTAACATGCTAGAGAAACTCTTGATACATTCACATTGATCTATGTTAAATTTCCCCAATACGATACGTTTTCTTCTAGCTTTTTTCAAACCACCCATAAGCTAACAATATATTTATATGTGTAACTATTTATAACAGTAAAGTAAATACCATTGTTGCGTGCCTCTAGCAATCGTTCCGGTAGGCGCAGGTGTTTCAATTTCATGTGAGCAGTATTACTACTATGATATTGGCTATTAATACAGCCATTTGCAAGCGAGTGGAACGGTGATTTTGTTTGCAGTAGGATTAAATCGATGTTTTAGAACAATGTAGTTTAGAAAAAATGAAATAAATGGGTATGGTCTTCTTTCCCCTTCGGCTTTAACTACGACGCTACTGTTCCTAATAACACATAGAAGGTGGTCTTCGATTATTGCATTATCCTAGAACTGTAAGCAACGTCAGCCCACTTTCATTTCTTCAGTTTATGCGTCTCTCCTGGGAAGAATGATGTTGTCGTGCATGCTGTGGCTTAGCAACAACCAGATATGTTGTTGCTTCATCACACCCTCAACTGACACCCACGTGTAACAACAATGAAGACGACATGTTCAGTTGGCTGAATTATTAATACTTATAACATGATGTGATATTTTACAGATATATTAACTAATCGTTTGGTGCAAATGGCATGGTTAACTTCAATTGCTTAAACGACTATAGAAGCCTAACCACCGGCAGCAGCAGCAGCAGCGATTACGGAAACAACAATACGGACTCGAGCTTTGGATTAGGATATCTTTTTCTTCCAACGGGAGAACGGATTAGGGAGCGAGCAATGACGATGCCCAGCTGCGCGGACATCCATCCATCGATTCCAGGATTACTAACAAGCATTTTCCCAATTACCGTTTGTGATCCATTGGCTGTGATTGCTACTGGTTTAACTGTTGAGACAGCCAGCCAACAGTCGCTACTACCGCTAACTATCCTGCCGGCTTTCCCATTGAACTATCTGCTGCGCAGTAGATAGGGTGGGGTGGAGTGGGGAAAATAGGGGGCAGCAGCGGTGCACTGGTGCGCGCGGATTCCGTTAGTCAGTGGCACATGGTCTAGTGGTGATAATAATGGTAGCGGCGGTGGAGTCTGTCTGAACGTGCCTGTGTGTATGAAGGGCCCATAGTTGATAACGTACTGTGTGTAGCGTGTTGTCTACTGTGCTGACGGCAGCAGGCGCTTGCATTTCTGCGAGGGCTTAAACCGCGACCCTTTCCGCTTTGCGGAGGCTCAGGCAATTTCCGTTACGAAAGAAGAGGCTCCCCTTTACCGGGACCACTGGCCGGGAATCGCCTAAGAGTGCTAACCCCGCGCTGAAAACCCCAGTCGAACACTTGCCTACGCCAGGGTCATTGACGGATCCCGACAAGCACGTAGTCTTAAGCTCTCTACTTAGATAAAGGTTTATTATAAGCAAGTGACGGCAAGCATCATTCACGTACCTTTTCAATCTGTAGTCACGAGACCATCAAAAATTTGCACGGTTTCCGCGTGGTTCATTTCGCAGGTGTGTTTCTAGTGCTCATTATTTCGGTAATACGTTGTTTTCGTAGGCTGCTGAAATTGTTTTTTGTCAGTTTGTCCACTATCGAAGGCTAGACAGATTACGTGTGTCAAACGTGTGTTCTCGACGGTATACAAACCAGGACAGAAGGACCACTTACCCTGAAAGAAGGTGTTAGAATCCTTCAGGTTATCATTCTACTCTACACAGTAGTGCATTTTGTTTCTGCACAGCCAATTTGCTGCTCGTTATGCAGCCTATAGTCCTGAGTTGTGTGGCTCTAGTTGCCCTCGTAGGCGTACAATGTGACCGTGTTTTTACTGGCGGCCTAACTCAGGTTGGTACGGCGCTGGCTGAACGATCTGCTGCCTCCCTACTCTCAAGGACGCTTTCGAGCTTTGCGCGAGCCACTAAACGCAGTCATGAGTCGAATAAAGACCAAGAGTATACAAAGGACGTTAGCGTTCCAGCACATCAGCTTCTGGATAACTCAACCCCCCCAGTAATGACAGCTTCCGCATCGAACCAACAAGCCATTAAGGTGAGATAAGAAGTACCGTAATCATACATAATCCCCTAAATATTTGAAACGTGTGATTCAAAGATCTGCATACAGGGCATCATCATTTTGACGTCTGAAAAGCTTTTTCATTCTTGTTTTAAGCCTTGTCGTGATCTCATTGCCAGCAGAGGCAGGTTGTGTGATAAAAGCTTGAACGGATTTTGTGTTACTATCAAAGCTGGTGCCAGATAATACGAACACGACTTAACGAAACATACGTAGTATTTAATACTCGTAAAAGCCCTAGCTGGGGCACGATTGTCAAAAAAGTTAGCATTGATAGTTGTATTTATAACGATCCTATTTGTGACCTGATTGAGGCGCAATAGGTTTTCGAAATAGCAAGTCCATAAATAGAACTCTTCAATGTGAAGACATTACGGAGCATGCTATGTGAAGCTTTTTGCTATTTTCCATCCGCCACTGTAACTAATGATCATAAGTCGAATGAAACATTCTTTGATTTTTACGACCAGCAAACACAAAATTTGGTGATTCAGTTGAATGAATCGCTGGCTATCAACCAACACAAGCTAATAGTTCCATATAATAGTTCTTATATAATAGTTCTATATAATAGCTCAAATGTGAATCATGTGGATTAGAAGCAAAAATGTACTTCATTGCCTAACAGTGATGGCCTGCAGTTAAATAATTAAAATACATTTTTTTCACAGTATGGCGGAAGGGGCTCTCTAGTAAGTCAGCCTTATGTATGAACAGTTTTTCGGGAGAACTAGGTGACCATTAATGGCAGGATTATAACATCACAGCATTATATCTAGCTACGGTAGGACATGTTACCTAGATGTATTGCATTACTCACTTAAGAAAAATGGCACAGGAGCCTTCAGAAAAGAAAATATGCTGTTGTGTGGGGACTAAATACGCGGTTGTTCAAACCATGTTTTTTATTACCCCAAGCTATAATGTCCTATATGAATGAAAATACCGAGTTTTTTTTTACAACCACGTGCGTAATGTAAAATTTACTTTATTAATAAAGTGATTAAATTGGTCAAGTGTGATTTCGGTATTGTTTTTATATATTTTAATCGATTTTTTATATGCATGTTGCATAGTGTGGATTTGTCTTACCATCAATACATCTGCTTGCCTTTTAAATCTTGAATAGCTATGACGCTTCGCTATATTGATCATATTAAATGAGTTGTTTCGTACTTGCTACATCTATGGTTGTTTTAGCGGGATAATCCTCCTCGTTATTTATAGACGTTGGACAATACTATTGATTGTAGTAGTATCTAGACAAGGTAGGTCAGATGAGTTACCCTCTGAATCGTATATACGCGCACGCATATACATGAGTACGTAAAAATCTACTGAATATATTCATTGGTGCTTGCTTTTAGTTTTTTCTTTTCGAATTGACACGGCAACAAAGCCGTTGTTTGGCAAAGATTAGATATCAACTGAATCAGCTCCGACAGCCTCCCTATGAACCGTAGGCGGACGGGGCGGTTGAGCAGGGTAGTCTGAATTTTTTGTCTCCTGACCAGTGACAGAAATGATGCGCGTCTACTAAACATATGTATATAAGAATAAATACATAAAAGAAATACTATACTTATGCTGTGATGGAACCTTTGCGTGTCTGTTGGGTAATAGTACAGCTTCCCTTCGTTTTCTGTTTATAACAATAGGTACTACAGAGATAAAGCTTTCTGTTGCCAAGTCTGTGAGCTCTGTCCTTGAAGATATGTCCTGGGACGGTATTCTGTCAAGGTCATCTCAAGCAGAATTCGTATTCGTCGTGCAAGCTGCTTTGGACTAGCTAAATATTTAGCCGTTTGACAGAAGGCGTTTGTTAGCTGTGTTTGATTCCTCGGCTGCTGCTCCGGCAGCGGATTGAACCACCAGCTAAATGTTGAGTGTATAGGGCGACTCCTGCTGACGTAGGGAAAAGCGCGTCGTTCTGCTCTGAAGCTGAAAAGCTGCTCAAAAGCTCTCTGAAGTTGGAAAATTCGTCGATTTACCACAGATTAGTATACTTTTCGGCGCTCTTCGTTTTAAAAACGGATCTTCGAAATCACCTCTTTCTCGGCATGGCATTTAAAACTTGCCCTTCTAGAAAAGGGCCAACGAACCTGAAAAGGGCATAGAGCTATTTCCTCAATTTTTGTTTCCTCTATATCGACAATTCGCAATAGTTTCCCGGGGATAATTGTTGCCTAAACTGATAATGGAACTATTGCCACTGAAGCTTTTTTGCGCTTTCACGCTCAAAAAGCTTAGCGTTAACCTCAGACTACGTCATCTTCCGAAATACATTCCTATAAGCACGTATTGTTGACTAGATTGCTAATAGACAGAAAACTAATTATAAACGTGCATATTTGTTTAGCAAACGCACTTACTTAGTTCTTTGCTTTTCTATAGCCTCCTTGATGATATGAATACTAGACATCCGCCTATAATGCGTTTTTCTTTTCTAGGTTTTTCTTATTTGAGGTAACTTTCTCACTTGGTAAATGCTTATTGTTGAGATACGGTAAAGACTGATTTCTTTTTTTGTTTCTACAACATCGCTGTGAAGTATATCACTATCAATTTCTATTTGGCGCTATTTTGTATTCAGCCAGAAAGAGAAAAGCCGGCTGCCATTACGTGAACGGCGACATGGCGGATGCTACGATCACGAAAATACAACCGTCGATAGCGTTTTACGGAATTCGACCATCAAACTGTTGTTTGAGATGGCTCCGCAACTTATGCACGCCGTCGTCGTACCAAGCTTGTCTGCGAACTGTGACCACTATTAATAACGGTTGTACGTACGAAACAGCACCCCCGGCTTGGATTGGCGGCCTCCAAGAGCGCTTACTTTAGCCTGGCATCCAGCTCTGTTCTCTCGTCGCCATGGAGACGCTATTTGGATGAGGCGATTGTGGGTAAAGCTCTTTGGAAGAGTCCAGTGGCACGCCAATAGGTTCCTAGTTCAGGCGCTTTTACACTAATCGCATACTAGCTCTAACCGTGTCAGTCTATCGCAGGATGCCTACCAAGCAGGTAAACCGCTGTTCGTTTAGATATGAAAAGACCTTTTATGTACTTCTCGCATCATTCACTGTCGAGCTCATAGAAGTACTGAGATGGTGTAGCCAATAGGCGGATCGGCCAGATCAAGGGACTGAGTGAACAAAGCTTTCATCTAAAATGCGAATTATTTCCTTTGCTTCGTCAGTGCAGCTTGTGTAGTACAGAACATGTATTTATTCGGCATGTTCGGTGCTCCGTGCCGCTGTTCTGTGTGTATAAGAGCTGTTATAACGTTGCTGCAAGTCCAGCCTATATTATTTAAGCAGTATTAGGCAGCGTAACCAGCACAGTGTCTTTGTTTAATGAATCTTGCTTTTTCTCAGACACGGTAAGATTGTATGGCACGTCCGGCACCGAGAACGATGATGGTGACGACTGTGCCCGCTAGCAATGGCTGCGAATGACAGGTGAAACTTGCTTGAGACAACAGTAAGCCAAGCAAAACGGGCAGCAGCGAAGGTGATGGGATCGTGAAAGTGGATAGGAAAAAACTAACTCTTCAAAGCAAGAAGCTTAACAAGGTAGTAAAGACAACAAGGTAATCAAGCAACGGACGAACAGGCGCTCGACCGACCGAATAGGGCTGTAGATCGCTCGCTTCGTACAAGATCGACCAAAAAGCTCCGCGTCCATTTGTAGGCCAGGCAAACAGGCAGGCAAGTATTAGTGGTGGCGGCCGACAAGGTCACACGACGTCCGATATCAGATCCGAACTGATGGTCTTAGACGAACCAAAACAAAAACGAAGATACGTTTCAACCTGGCCATGAGCAGAATTTCAGCGAGAGAATACAACGAACGGACGATCCGAAAATCATACTTGCTTACGTATCCGTCCGGACGGACGGACGCCTTGTACATGATGGTGGTAGTGAACGCGGAATGGCGTTACGCTCGCTTTTGTTGAGCACGAAAAAATAGTTACAGGGTAGGATTGGTGGCAACGGAAAAGAGTAAGGAGTCAACGGGCATTACCGCACAGAAAATAGAAGGCATCAAGTGAGCACGAGTGTCACGCGTTTTCTTTACTCTAGCGGCTCATGTTTATGGTGAAGTGTAGTTAAATTGTGCCATAGTAACTATTATTCTGGGTAACGACTACGAGTGATTGGAAACTGTTTGCCCCATCTTCGCTTATTTGTCAGTGATATACATTTAGTTGAAAGAAACTGTGCAAAGTGGTTAATCCCTCGTGATTGTAATAATAATAAGTGATAAATTAGAGATTTGTTAACTCCATTTAGTTCATCGAGCTCGAATAGATTTGATATAGTGAAATGCTAGCGTTGAACCAATCGTTTGATGAGGGCACAAACATGCCATAAAGGGGAGGCAGTGAAACCCCTTTAGTTGGCCTCTTGCTTCTTTTTCTGTCCTTACTTCTTTGATACGGTATCTGTTGTTTCTGGGCTAATCTCCAGAACGCTCTCGAGGGGGAACATTCTATCGCAGCTCTAGTACACTGGCGGGTCCGGCTCGAAACGTACTACATGCCCCTTGCATGTTCAAGGACAAGCCTCCAGTCCTGCTGATCCCGGTGGCTGCGCACTGAGACCTAGCCAACACTCAACTCCCCATCATCTAGATTCGATTGCCTGTTGTAACGCGCCTTGCCTAGTGGGCAACTAGAGGTGAAGCAGTGCAATGTTAACTTTCGATAGTGCGTCCATACTGTTCAAAAGTATATTCAGCCAAACTAGATAAATAGCCGCCATTTACAAAAGCTACATCACACTAGAACAGAGACACCGATCAGTCGCTTTACCTCAGACTGAAAGAATCTATGCCATAGAAGGTCGACACGTGAAAATAAAGCAGCTATCGTAAAGCTGCTAGTTGTAACGTCCGACACACACGTTCGGATCATATTAGTGTACGTGTCTCATCGCGAAAAAACCGCGTCTGCAGCCACGTCCGTGAGTGGCACCGTCAGCCTTGCATCCATCTCATAAATATAAAGAAAGAAACTATCGAAAAGTAGGGCTTAGTTGTTAGCAAGCGCTCATTACCTCGTTAGCTATAAGAGTCTAGGAAAGGTGTGCGCTTCTGTGCAAAAAAGTAGCAAATATGAAGGATAATAAAACCATACACCGTAAGTCGGAGTATCGGCGAGCCTACCGCTGTATCAGTAATCAAAAGAGACATGACATTTGGCAGGAAAATGCCGAATATCGACAGGAGCGGCGTCGAAGAGATTTCGGCCATGAGAGCTGGAGTTGGGATACAAATTCATCCGATGATGAATGCACATGCGGCTGTGGGATGAGCGACGCCCTCATGTCGTACCGAGATTTCAGCAAGAGTATGGGGGATCTTCGGCCGGAAGAGTTGGGCGATCGAGAACATAACTGTGACGATCGATCATCAGCGGGAAGCAGCCCGAAGGATCCGTCGAGTCCGAGACACTCTGGTCACCTTAACCACAGTAATCGAACAGGGACGCTTGTACAACGTTTCGCCGATAAGTCTGTGTCTACCGATGGTCTTGCAAGCTTTATCGAGAAGGCCACTCAAACTGAGCAATCATCAACAAGGGCTTGCGTCAGCCAAGTAGCAAATAACCAAGCAAATGCCGGTGTACGCGAAAAGAAACTGATACCGAAGGTTAGATTTACAGCTCCCGCGGATCAGCTTCGACGGAACTCGACGGAGGCTGTTAAATCCAGACCAAATTCGGCTATCTATCAATCTGAGTACCGGTCCAGCTTCGTGCCCATACGCTTTTGATGAATACACCAAGAAAACAAAGAAAAGGATGCATAGATAGCGACGTCACAGCATCATGATGCAGTGATGTTACTACGGAAAGGGGGGGGGTGTTGACAGCATCCTCGAGTCCTAATCGTTGGTTTTCGGTCCTGGTATCCAACATACGGAATTTCCGATGCAATCTTTTTACTCGAACACATGATCGCTGTATCGGTAATGATAATGGCGGCTTATTAGATATTTATTCCAAAATAGAGAATGTTTTTAGCTGTATCCTTAATCATAGGCTGGGCACTGCCACGCAAGGTCCTTTTTAATTTATTCCCAACCCGTTTGCCCTTCGCGCCCGAAAGTCACGGTTGGTAGAAAACCCAGCTTTGCTTGATCTAACCCACGTAATGATGACCATTAAAAAAGCTCATGAAGAATTTTTCAAAACAACACAGTTCACTGCCATATATACATTTATCCCAAAAATATATGCATATATCTATATACAAGTGAAAGTCTCTGTATTTTCCGAATAGAATTTACAGTGATGTTAACAACGTACAATATGACTATATGTACTGCTAATCCACGAACCAATTTTATGTTATCATTCATGTGACAGTGAGCACCAGCGGAACAATATAATTAAATCAATCTCATACTCATGGGCTGCCTCCTTTAACATGTAGAGAGTCAAATAAAGCTTCTTGCAATAATCACTTACGAGTTCCGAGTGTTTTCCCTATGTAATTTTTCTAGTTTTTCTATAGAAACTACCTTAAATTATGACTCAGTTAGTGAAGATTTTAAATGCCACACGAAAATGTTTTATTTTACTCATACAGGTACAAGTATTTACATATTGCCCAAGACTAGGTGATTGTGACTGAAATGTGTGTATATATATACATTTATGAAAATAACGATAATTGTCATCACCATTGCATTCGTGTGCGAGGGTTGATTGGTATGAATCGTTCATTGGTCAGAGGCTATATACAATGATCAGAATGACAGGCATGATCGGACTACAGATCCAAATTTAACAATTTAACAATAATATAATAAGGTCTGTAATATACATATACACACATGTGTCGTGTGTATATTATATGAGTATAAATAATTGTTATCATTCTATCAGCTACGTACGACAATCTTCGACGCTTCACTCCGATTGATTTGTCGTCATAATGCAGCCTTTGACCGTGAGTCAATAAACTGAAGTTATATAGTCGATAAATGACTGTCTGGCTCTCCGTGGTTCCCTTAAGCGAGATGGATTCTATGTACTCAGGAGTCAATTCTAGGATTTGTTTGTTTATTTATTTACCGGTACTTATTCATTTATACTAAATAATTATACTATTACTCTTTTGTTTAAGCAACAATTCTTGCTTTACTTAACGTACTTATTATTCTAATGTAATACTTCTTAAATGGAACAACCAATCGAGGTAGTCGATAACAAGCGACCATGAATTATAAACCCCTGTAGTAGGTAACGTGTTCACCTACTAAGCTTAGGGACACGTGCTGGTATAGTTTTGGGTCCGGCCATAGATATAGTTTATGTCGTACTGGGAGCCGGCCGAAGTAATGGCTAACGACATAAGTATCGGACGCAACCCCAGAGAAATAATTTTTTGAACAGCTATCATATATTGTGTCCCTTTTCCCAGTAGCATTTCAATCCTCCTATCGCGAAAACCAACAACCCAACAAAATGTTCATCCTTTCCTATCTGTATTGTAAAGCGAAGCGAAGGTACATTTAGTAGTGCAGGTTATCATTTATACCCGTCACCCGTGCGAATAATGATAGTCGTTAGGACCTATCCGTTGCCCGTAAAAGTTTTCTTCGTAATATCGCATGCGGTAACATGTATCGCCATCTGTTTGGCGGCGAGTCTCATGAGTAAAAATTGCCTAGACCTATTTCACTGCCAGCCAAACCTAAAATTTAGGCCTCGTATTAGAATAACATTAGATGATATTACTACTAGCCTTGTTAATACTCGTTAATAATAAATACTTAAGAAGTCTAGAGTATTTGTATAGTTGGCTATATTCTCCCAACCAAGCGTGTCGAATGAGCAAAAGCAGATATCTCACGCAGCTCGAAACATTAATATAGCATTTCATATAAAACACCACAGTAACTACGCATTATACTAGACGATGGGTGCGTGACAAATGGTGCGTGGGCTGTGGTTTCTGACTGACATCAGTTCCTGAGCCCCTGCACTCTATTCTACTACTGTAGTTCTGGCGGAAGTAAAATAAGTCCGGGAATAGTCAATAATACTTTAGTATTGACCGAAAACATATAATATAGTTAATTTGTCTACCATATGATCTTTGATTTATCCGATTATAACACACTGTTGGGATAAGTCTGTTTTCCAACGCAGCTTCTGCCTGCATCCGGAAGGCTGATTTGGCCACTCATTGGTGTTCCCCGCCCGAGCTCACAATTTTCTCATCTTGCTTTGTTATCTTCTCGGACGCTTCCTTCTATTCCTGTAGTCAATGTGAGTGCCTGTGTGCGTGTGCATGTTCGGGTTCTGTGATAACCAGCCTTTGAAACAACGGATACTTCGAATCTCGTACGGACACTTCGACAGCAAGTGGATACCGTTTCGCTGACGATCGGCCCATCAGCTGCTAACTCCTGAAAAGCTGAATGTGCATCAGCACACCATTTTATGACTTCGTTGGCTGATTTCGGCCTTAGTTATTGAGTGCTTCAGTGCCAATGCTGTTCATGTCTGTCATTAAGTCACTGCTCCACAACGCAGGCCGCGTCTGCAGCGACCAGACAGGAACCGAAGGTGTGACATCTTGTTCCGCTACATTCGAATGGTCTTCTGTTCAGCGGGAACGGTGCCTAACGTCTCATGTTCTACAAATAGCGCTAAGGAAGAGGTTGTGCTTTCTAGCGGCATTTATGTCTGTAGATGTGAGTGCAGTGCCTGAGGCAAAAGCTTTGAAGGCAGTTGAGTACTAATCAGTGGGTTGTCCAGTCATTCTGAGTGGTCTGTACCAGAAAGCTCCAGAGGGTCGAAGGAAAATGCCCCGTTTTTGTTAAATTCGGACAGCGCGTTCAACTTCGAAGCTGGTGTTTTGAAAGCGTTAGTGCGTGAGTGATTCTCACGCGAGCGCGTTAGGAGGAGTCAATTCTCTCTAGCAAACCTGGATATGTGTGTAGGGTTGCCCTTCTCACATGGTTCCCATTCGGTCCACTAGCGGTAAAACCGCACGATCGCAAAAGCAAATACCCTACACGATTGCATACATACTATTCGATGGTAACGCTATGCGTATAAATATAGCAAGCAACTTTATGAGTAACAAATTTTTGCATCAAGATTGTAGTTTTCCACCGCTGGCAGTTGTCAAAAGATTCATTTATCCACCCCGATTGCCTAACATCCATATCCTCTGGTTTTTCTCCCGATACGCACACATTTTTCCTTTAAGCTTTCATAATTTGATAACGTAAATAGACACATAATGCGTTAAGCAAATTATCTTTTCACCGGCTACCAAGCAAAAAATTATTATTATCTTTGGTTTATATATATTCAGCTAAAGTTGAAAAGATAAGACGCTTTTCCATTTTCATCGATACTAATTGCAGGACATAAAACGTACCATATCAATTTATTACGTTAGTGACAAGGTTAGTTATTCTTACTGAGAAAAAATTAGGTCAGCTCTAAATTGGCTTTTCAATACCATGCCTTCTTTTGACATTATGTTAAGCAATCAAAAAGACCTGATGCCTTTTTTGTAGCAGTCGTTGGCCATACAGCTTAGGCGCAGGATGGGTCCATAGTTACCCTAAAAAACCTTGAAATCAGTTTTTGTAATACCTATTTTCGTATCTTGTAGATAAATTTGTATGCAGTTATGACTCTATGAGTAATTTGGTTATGCCAGGACTTAAACTGTCTAATGACAAAAAAAATTATCCTTTTTTAGTAAATGCACTTGCGTATGAACATATGTTATTATATAGGTTATCCCTTTATTGAAATGAGAGATCTATATCTACCCTTAAAATAGTAATTTTAGAATCAGTGAGATGATAAGTGAGAAAAGAAACGAATGCTACATTCAACTTTCATTTTTAAATTTCTTTCCGCAGAATGGAATTTAGGTTTAAAAAAAAAGACATATCATTATGTGGAACTGATAGATCTATCGTAAGGCCAAGGCATGGTTTTACCAAGCTCTACTAAGCCTATCGCCATCGTTTATCTCTTTTAGAGAATGTGTAATATCGAGACAATCATCTAACCGTAATATCTATTGAGGTTAACGCACTTATTCTAACTGGGATCTAGCCACCGTCAAAACGTATCATGTTATACATGGGCATCTTTTGTGATATCAGTCAGATATACTCTTAGCAGATAGCTTCTGATCTTGAATCGAAATCAAATATTTGCGCCGATCTTTTAATTGTACCGCGCAATTTCAAACTTACCTCCGGTCCACCACGCTCCTGGTGGCAGCGCTCTACGCAATCTTAATGAAATATTCAGTGCAAATATTGTCATGAGAAGCTTTCCGGCGAGGCAAACAGGCGCTCGACGGCGCTTGTCGGTGTCGATACGCGCAATTGAAGTTATCCTAGAAAGTGGCATGAGCAACGAAAACACAAAAAAAAAATAGCGAACGAACATAGAGAAGCGATTGCCTGTGCCGAACGGATGTTGCGTACGACCATCAGCAACCGAAGCTGTTCGTTAAAGGTCCTTCATGAATGATGGCGTTGCACCTAACCGCGAGTGTGCTGTTGTCAAACAAGGCAGTATCACCAGTCGTACGATTTCTGCCATGATCATACTTGACAAAGCTACGGTTATCATTTCTAGCTCTTCGCTGTTCTCAGGCTATAGACAGACTTAGCACGATCTGCTTAAACTGACTAGCTGATATTAATTTATCGCGATGTTGCCGATTCACTCGTGCAGGTTCACGTCAGCGGGATTGTCACGATCAGTAGGGCCCACAGTTTTCTGAATCTTTTGTGGGGGGTGGCGGGGTACGGACAAGTTTCACTATCGTTGCTAACTGCTGCAATATAGCACATACTTTTGACTACTACGACTGATCTCGTGACAATTCTGCAGCAGTAGCAAACGCAGCTTCTTTCGTCTTTTGCCTATATGACGACACTTGTAAGCCTGTGTAACTGTGATAGGACGTACTTGTTTCATGTCAAGGGGGACATAGAAGTGAAGGGCAGAAGAATGGTTAGATTACGACAGAAAAAAACTCCGTTACGTTTCCACGCTGCTTTGTAACGATGGCTAGATCAGATGTCAGGGTGATTATTACTTCTAATATAAGCTTAACCCAAGTTCGTTAGCCGGTCACCAATCTGTTGTGGCCATGCAGGGAAAAAGCGGAAGGCCAAATGTCGAGCAAAATATAAAACAAGCAAGAACAGCGATCGTCAGAATAACACTCACGGACGATAAAACAAACACTTTTGCGGCCGATAACTTCTATCATGGCGCAGGTTCCTATACAGAAATACAGAAACACAGAAGTTCTACAGAAGAGACCATCTAGATTCTTTTCTTCTCATTTGGACGGTCGTAGGTACATGTAAATAGCGACGTTTCTATTGCTATGTAATATAACGGTAAACAATCGCCAATGATACAGGCTAGCCCTAAAAGGCCGTGCATACGTGAAGGGTCGATGCCATTATTAATGGTCTCTAAAACCATCGTTTAAATAAGAACGATTCATTCTCATGTTTAATGGATGAATTTTTCAAATTAGTCGAACCTAAAAGTAGACTAATGTTTAATTCTCGAGCTTTTACGTTCTGTATTACATCAAAGTATTTTTCTTACTGAAAACATGGTTCAATTATTTTCATCCCTGCACTTCTTGAATATATCATGTTCTTTGTTACATACGGTCAAGTAATTCGTATCCATCGCCACTGCTCTACTTAAGCCATTTTTCACCGTGCCGTCGATTTGCCAGATCACGGAAGTGTGAGAGTCAGACGCATTGAGGTTTTGCTTTTCATAATAAACAGAAAATTTCAGTTTCGGCAGTAGTTTTCCATTTGCTTTCGGCAAAGTGTAGCAACAATGCTCTGAAAATGACGAGAACACTAGGAAGCCCTGACTGAAGAAAATTCCCTTGGGGCTACCGCTGCTTCGACGATTAGCAGTCCACTAAAAACCGATCACAACTCACTTATTTCAGTTTAACTCACCATTTTGCCCCTGAGGGCTAAAGACTTCTTCCATTCAATCTGTTGAAGAAATAAGGAAAGTTGGACATTTTTTATCTGTTGGACTAAAATAGCAGAAACAGTTAGCTGATTTTCACTTACGGTTGAATTTATGTTGATTATCCCTCCACGAACGATGACCTGAACTTAATTTCATCCAAGTTAATTACGATTCATTGAAAATAAAAACTAGGACGGATAGAGATATCGTGTCTTCCATAATGAACACCGTTTTGAGTACCTACATACATCTATACGGCTTCGATGAATGGATGTATTTATTTTACTTCGGTCTCGCTAATATGTGATTTAATAAAAACGATACACCTGCGAGCTAGACGCTGCTGGCTCGTGAGTAACAGGCCATATCATATGTGTATGCTGGAAAGCCAAATCTGCTAGTTTGCGTAGAACAGATACTCGCTCTTGCAGTCGCGTCGATCAAGTGCTGCATTTCAATTAACGCCATCAAAGATCCAGCCGATCTAATCTACGAAGCTGAAGTTATATCATAGGAGTAATACAAATCCAATGTGTGGTCGCACAGGTGTACAGAAACGTAAAAACATCGAAATAACATAAACTACATGGAAAATCTGTGTGTCATTGAACATACTTGTCTAAAATGATAACAGAAGCAAAAATGACTAGATCATAAATATTAATTGCATTTCTGTAACTTTCGCCAGAAGTAGCAGTTTATTAGGTGCAGTCCTTCGATAATTACATACTTCCAAACAATGCTATTTCGATTAACTTTGTTGTTCGTTCAACAGCGACTGCGTAAAACACGTGTAGCAGTACGTGGTAGTCATCAATAGAATCCGTAGCAAGATAATATCAACAAGCAAAAAATGTATCAAAATGATCAACTGTTTAGCTATTATCGGTGATGTTTACGTGTGGCATGACAAGCGGATGCTGTCCTACTATGCGACACAGTATTGAAAAGTCATTCCATTCAATAAACAAGAAGCCTCGAAGCGCGTAAGTTGTCCCAGTAGAATTTCAAAATAAGTTGAACTACGGTACGGAATGGTATATCGTTAAGTCGTTAGATATCATCAGCAAGAGCCCACTAAAACAATTTACTATAGGGAAATTCTTATCTACACATATATATATATATATATATATATATATATATATATATATATATATATATAAGACCGAAGCTTATTGTAGTACATTTTCCGTATCATGAATTGTTTTTCTTCAACAACGAAATGGCTAGAGAAATTAGAAACACGTATGTCTTTGCGTGGCCAGTGTGTTAGTCAGTCCCCCCAGAAACAACAGCCGAGATGAATGATTGTCGTGCTGCCAAGTGTATGTAGTAGTATCGTATGGAAGCGAAGTTTTGAAAGCACGAGTTTGAATTGTACAGGAAGAAAAATGAAGATGTCCTTAATGGCGTAAGTGTAGAAATATCGAAAATCGTCGTCTTTTTTACCCACATAAATTGGTCGATCCGCTTATTTCACTCCGTTGTGATTTCACCGTTCACCAGATAAAAAGGATAGCGTATGCTAAGCGATACCAATGTTATTTATAATGAAGACAACATACCGTTTCTTGATCCGCCCGCTGTCGATTGAATTCACATCAGTGAACATTTGAATTTCGATCGGCAACATAAAAAATCGGGAGATCTTTGATAGTATGGTATCCTCATTCCACCGTCTGCTGATTTTCAGCAAGCAGCTTGTATTCCTTATTATTCTCGGTGAGCTACTAACTGGTTTACCAGTGGCTCATCCATTTTCCACGAAGATCACAGCTCTCTCGAGGACTGGTCTTGCCGAACTGACCGAAGTGCAGGCATCTACTTACTTAACATTGTTAGGGTGGAGCTGGAGAATGCGCCCATGCTCGTATGAACTCATGACCGCCTCCTGTCGTCAAACGATCGATCCGCCGGTGGCAAAAAGGAGGAAATACCATTTTTATTGTGCCATTGCGTTCGAAGGAGAGGTTTCAGTTCTTGGTATCATGATTGTCGTTATCATCTCCAGCCTACGTAAAAGTTGCTTACATTCTATTGCTGTTCGGACTGGGAAGCAAGGAGGCACGCGCTGGGTCTCGTAAGAAGTGCGCGTATACTACACATTCAGACGAGTCAACAACGACTTAGAAACCCCCCGTTAGAAGTGCGAACCCCAAATAGAATAAGCGCTAACGGTGACTCCCCGTGCCCTCTTATTGCTGATGGTGTTGGTAATGCCGCGGTTGCTTGCCGTTGGCTTCTCTTTTAGTGAGCGCGAAGTATCTGGCCAGTCCCCAACGCAAGTAATCTACTTATATGGCTTTTCTATGCTATGCCTATGAATACGGCTGCCGTGGGAAACAAACGAAGTGCCAAGTCGCACTGCCAATTCAGCCATACGCTACTATTCAACCACTCAGTCCCAATCTTCGGTAGCATCTTGATAGATCAGACGACTCACGACGCTTTTCTGGAGTAAATTTGCATACGCAGACTGAAAACGCATGCTTAAAAGGGGGCTTGCAGCCTAGAACAGAATTACACCTGCCGGCAAATCAAGTCTGCTCACGAAAAACATCAAGGGCTCTTGATAAAATATGTTTCAGGACAGCTGACTCGAGTTTTATATCTGTACTTATGTATACGAATGGAGCGCAACCGTATGGATGATTAAGCAATGGTTGACGTTTTTAAGATTTACATACATACATACATACATACATAGCGATGTAGCTAATAGAACAATAACTAGAAAAGACACTTGAGAAATATTTATTGCTCTTATTGTTATGATGCTAACGAAGTTGTTGTTACTTCGCGAATTGACAAGACGACAACCGAGACCGCATTACACAGACAGATCACTTTCAGACCGCCAAACTTTTGTCCATGTTCCATAAGAATGACTGTTGTTCTGGACGCGTTATATAGATATAACAGTTGGCCTTAGGGATGCATATTTTGAAAAACAACGGATTAACTGATCAGCTGATGGAAAAATCAGCAGCAATTTATCATCAAACTTTTTCTCAATGGAACTTAGGGGAACCCAGTGTTGTTCTGTAGACGGTGGGATGAAAACGCAAACAGGGTGTGAAGCGTGATGGCTACGCACGACGATAAAGAGAAGAAGACAATTTATTTTCCGGAAAAGGAATATCAAACTGGCCAGTAAAATAAAAACGCTCGACTGGCGAGCGAATTGACAAATCTGATTGGATTTCTGTTCCGGATTGTTCCCCGCTAGCGTACTTTTGACTTCGGCCCGAGTTTGCGACCTAGAGGGTCCTTTTGGCAGATCTGTGAATGAGCAAAAGCAGTTGGCATATCTCTCTGAAAGTATTGTCCCACGTTTGAAGCTAAACAAGCACTCATTGTAGTGTCTCAAATGGATATTGAATAAATGAAATATTTAAACGTCAAAGATAACGGGCAATTTTAGAATGCGAGCGCCGCATCAACAGCTGAAAGCCTATAGTGGTATCACCAATAGCAGTTTATCTCTTTTAAACTATATCAAACCTCCAATAAATAATTTTAGCTGACTGAAAGTTGAATAAGCCTATCATATCTGCGGTTATGCGGAATACGTCCTATTTCGTCTGCAAGTATTTAACAGTATTTAAGGATGATCGGGTTAGCTCCTATCTAAACAGACTAAGACAAACAAAAGATTCCGTCATCAGATAAGATTTAACTCCAGTCGAATAGGTGCTCTAATAGTCCCTGAGGTACCTGCCAAATCTAACTACTTAGCGTCAACAATATTCGTAATTTTCTTGAAGCTTGTGTGATGCAACGCAGTATGCGTAGGGCGACGTAGGTTTGCGCAGAGACACATGAAGAACTACTGAGGTTTTGTTTTCAGGCAAACATTAATTTGCAGTTTTTTTGAACATAGGAAAACTCTGTTCTCCGGAGGCCGTGCACGTATTCCTTTGATCCACGTGCACCTTTTGATTCAACGGTATTTACTGATAACGAGATAGCTGTACGCAAAGCATGCGGTGGAAAGGCATTTGTTGAGGGAAGATTTGCGTTCGCTCACAGTATTGTGTGTCCTTATCCGAATTTTGATGTCTTGGCGATATGAAAATGTACCATTTGCGCTCTCTTTATGTTTGCCTTTTGACGAGTGTCTGATGACAGTGATAGCGGGAAGCCTTCATCTGGTACGTCTGCTCTTAACATGATTGGCTCGTTTGAGGCCTGTTTTCGTGTCCACGCGCAAAATCCTTACACACACAGTGTATCTGACTTTTTTTCGCTAACAATTTTGTACATCAAACAGAGTGTATCCTTCTCTCGTATATGTTTTTTTTTTTGTTTTTGCGTACCTTTCTTACCGGAGGCCGTATGTGTGATCTATCTATGCAATATCCTGAGTGGCTCATATAATGCGTGAGGCGCCATGTTGTCGATATGGTTTCGCATATAGATTACTGCAATATGCTTTGCCATAATCACTTTTCAAAAATACAGACAAAGGGAGCATACAAACGCATGTACTTCGTACGAAATGCTCGAAGCCGTAATCGGTAGCTGTTTCACGTATTTATCTAAATACCATTACTTTTCGCACGTAATCTTCTGCACGAATATTCGGCACTCCATTTTTTTTTTTTACTTATTCTATTGCTTGTTTCATTAACGAAATACTACCCATTGGCAAAACCTGATATAGTATTTCATAGACTTATTGTTTACCGCTAACTATTTTTGTCATATCTTGTTGTAAAAGCGTGCAGAAAAATCGGTTGTGAACGAATGATAGTTTCCCGTAAAGCGCGCAACTTTGAATCTGAGTTATTAGATTATTATATTATAAGTTGACTTCACTCTGTTGATACCTTTTCACAAAGCCGGCTAACATAGGTGACCTATTCCTCTTTTCCTTATTCTCACTATGATAAAACTCCCACAGAGCTCTTAAGCGCTAACAAACCACTCGTACCCGCTAAAAACGACGGTCAACGTTTCGTTTAAGCAACTCAAATTACGACGATTCGCAGAAAAATCACTAACGTTAATATACATATAGCGAAAGCAACGTCGTATATGAATAATTGCCTGAGACTGAAGTTTTCCTTCCTTATAAAACTGTTTCAGTAGAAAAAAAAAAACACTGATGCTCGTAGAGTTTCGAGCGAACGGGTAGCATTCACCGATGAGGCCTGTTAACGGCGAAGAACGAAGATTACATTGGATCCAAACTAGTTGTTCTACCGCAATAGTCTATTAAATGCGACTGCATATTGTAGCTTTATTGGTAAATCAATGCTTTCGGTTAGAAAAAAAAGTGCCCAACGAAGGCCATGTTACTCTCGAAGGTCTCCTGAGAACTTTTGCGAACAGTCATATTAGCAGAGCATGGCTTCACTTCAATGATGTTTTACATATAGTGCTTTCGGGTTGTCACAGATCTGGCTATCTCATTCAGGTAGCATATGTAAGATAGAAAGTAACAGCTTGAAATAATTTGTATACCCCAAGCCATCTATTTATCTGAGAATAGTACTGCATACTATGTATGTCCAGCCATCACTTGAATAACTTCTATATCAGGCTTTTTTTTTCCTGTTCGGAAAGTTCGTTTCCCTTTAGCTGGCTTCAATGATCAGTTGCAGTGATATAGTTTTTTTTTTTTTTTTTTTTTTTTTTGTCATAAAACATACTACGACAAATTTTCTTTGCATTCATGGTCGAGGCAGTAGCGGAGCGTTATCTAGCACATTCCCATTTCTGATGTAAAAAAACGAAAATGTTTGTTGGCTTATGGGTAGACAGCACTGGCTGTGTCGCCCAGTTATTTTCAGCGTTCATGTTCAACAGGAATCGAGTAAGTTGATTTATCATATCAATGTGGTTTAATAAATCTCCGGCAAATTCCCAAAAAGCTCAAAATCTGTTCGGAATGAATAATCATTCTTCCGGTCCAATCTGTATGCTTTTCTAGTGCTATTATACAATCGACGCTAGGTTCACCAGTAATAACAGCCTGAACAACGACTTTTTTTGGGCCTGAAAGATTACTATAGGATGGTAGCATTTAGCCGAAGGTGACGCACTAGTCGATCAGTACCATATCGCCTTCGACTTACCCTACGATTCCACGAACGGGAAATCAGCTACGCGTGATGTTGTTAAGCTTCGTTTTCATTTTTCTAAATAGATTTAGCAATCTGTGGACAACGATGCTTTAAAGCCTTTTAGCCCGAAAAAAAAACTTACGAGGCAAGAAATGGTCCTAAGTGGAAGCAGTTCAAAAGAGGGGTGCGAAGCCTGAAGCTTCTCGGTGAAGCACCAAACCTCGCGTTGTTACGACAGCAGCAGAAATAGGCTAATGTCAACGAATGATAGAGAATTCGAAATATCTCACATAGTTAGTACGATATGAATAGTTATAACAGTGTAACTTAGCAATCGCCTCTTGCAATAACGCTAACGTTAAAACTAGCATGTGGCGGACTGTTTACGGCAGCAACAAAAGACGTCCTTTTTTCGCCATCCGCTTGTGTCAGTTACCACGGCAGTTTGTGTGCAGGGGACACGAGTTTTAAACTAGTCCCAAGCGGTTTCGATATTTCCTTCATTAAAACTACCCACCGTGAAAACAAGCTATAATGTATTTAATGAAACTATTTATTTCACTTTGTATACAAATATCTCCCCTCCCGTGAAACTTTCTTTTTGATTTAGGTTCTATATGAATAGTATCTCGGGCAGCATCCCTGATTCTGCAATTGAATAATCGCTGGCTTAAGACAGCTAAAGTATGACTACTTCATTCTTCACTTGCACGCACGCTTGTTTTGCGTAACCTATACCTATACGCCGTTTGGCTTCACTGAAAGTGTAATACACGATCATATGCCTAATATTCAGCACTATAAGGCTCTTGTGGAAAGAAGTTTCGCTTCTACAATAGACGATATCTGGTCAGAAAATTAAATAGTGCCTATATATTGGCTGAAAAATAAAAATGGTACCTGTACCCCGAGTCTCGTCGTACCGTTTGTACGTTTAGGGCCATAACGTCTAAAGTTGGTGTGGCACAGACATAACTATATTAATTCTTTAATTACAGAGGTTCTTATAGTACGCTGCCAGCTGACTCGTATGTTTCAGTAACTACAAAAGGAAACAACAATGAAAAGAAAAATTCTCGAGACGCACAGCCAGTGAAGAAATAATTAAAGAAAGCATAGTAAAGGTTCTGGACGCGTGTTTTTTTTCAGCTTAGGATACGTATCAGTCAGTGTATGGACCATTCTATTAGGGTTTCTGAGATTCACTCATCGATGAAAATGATTCTCGAGGCCATTTGCAACCCACCCAAGAAATATTGCACTCTGTAGGATATCCTCCCAATCGAAGTATCTCATGGTTTACTAATCAACATAAAGAAGCCTTTATGGCTGAACAGAAAGAAGATGGCGGTAATAACGATCACTGCTCCGGCTGCTACCTGCTTTCCTCTGGGCTCGATCTACCTAACAAAAGATACAGAGATACGAGTCAACGGGCATTGAAGGATGCACCAGCGTCACCGTGGAACTTCCATGACATTGTCTAATGTAGTCGCTTCAAACAAGGTCAATAAGAAGATTTGGCCATGAATCTGCGTGCTAATCTGTGTAGTCTTCTGAGTGCTAATGCATTATTTCGACATAATAGCTGCTTCGGTTTCTCAGGTAGGCAACGTTATCCTATGAAACAATGAATGTGACGCATCGCAGATCCTCTAAGCAGTTTCCAGTTATTTTAGAATTCTAGTAAGTTTCTCATAGTTGAAACGGTAACTTATTAAATTCATTTAAAACGCACACTTACCGAGATTAAATCATCGACTTCTGCAAAATTGACTGCGTTCCCTTCGCTGTTTCACGGTAACGCTTCAACTTATCTAACGGTGCTCGAATGGATATTACAAAGTACTTAAATTATTTGATTCAAATAAATCAAGTGATAATTGGCGACAATAAAGGAACAATAGTTGTCTGTCAAACTAAGAACTTTTAAAAAAGTTGCAATGTTTGTTTTATGCAAAAGTGCCTATTGATTGCCAAATCACTATTGTTAGAATAGTTTTTCAATGCGTTGTATATGGTGCGCTTGCTCAACAGGAGGGAGTCTGGGTGTGCTTCCACCAACTCTATTTGTAC
This sequence comes from Varroa jacobsoni, assembly GCF_002532875.2. Classification (NCBI taxonomy): domain Eukaryota; kingdom Metazoa; phylum Arthropoda; class Arachnida; order Mesostigmata; family Varroidae; genus Varroa; species Varroa jacobsoni. The sequence goes on from NW_019213680.1 coordinate 80,573, forward strand.
CCAGGTAGCACCAAAGGGTTATTGCGCCAACCGTTTTGAGATGTGGTATACACACCGCATATATAATATAGGTGATAGATGCTTTTGAGGCATGAAATGATCTAACTTATTACCACCACCGGCGTTTGAAGGTTATGAATGTGGTAAGACTTATTGCTGAATACTATTTATGCAGTACTCATATTTTGTAGAACCTAAGGACTGACTGTGGTACGTTGAATTCGTAATTAGAGTATTACAAAATATTTTGAATTTGCCCATAGTGATACCTTTGTGATGTTTATGTTATTTATCCTCCAGTTAAAAATTTAACTGTGATAGCAGCATACTAACATGGCTCCTGTTCGCTTGCGTACGCGAATTTATCTATCCATATTAGACTGTCCGGCCATCGGCAGATAGCGACTGGCGTACGGCAATTCGGGTGTCATTGTGACACTGTTTGTATAGCCCTAAACGGAAATGAACTTCTAAATATAACCGTATCAGTTGGGGAGCGAGCCGAAAACTTTGTATAATTGAAGAGCTGTCATCCTATTGTTCTTGTCTTCATTGGAGTCCAGCATGCTTCATTAGCGGCATGGACACAATCTTGAAGCGTGTAATGTATGTTCGGCAGCAAAACAAGTTTTCCGCAACCAGCTAGACATAGCAAACTTATTATCCTTTTATAGACCTTCATTATGCCCACCTTATTTAGGTATGGTAAAAATAAGCGTAGGAGATCATAGTAGAAAAATACATAGAGTAAACCGTGACTTTGCGCAGCTTCTGTGTATAAATTTATTCCGCTTAACAGACCTACCTCTAGGCGACTAGTTACTCAGAGTCGCGATAGGTCCTTTTAGGATAGGATTTTTCCGAATAGGATTTTTTTGATTCGTGCATTCCATTGTCGCGCGCTTCAATAATACTGTCTCGCGCGAGGAATTCACGTTGCCCCGAAAACCGGCCGTATCGCCGGTGGCCACTACATGACGGTGTATTTAGCTTACCTTCTTGACAGCTTTATGCCGCGCTGATTTAACCGCTAGCAGCGAAAAAAAAAAAAAAACGCTGAACCCGTTCACTGGCGTATTACGGCAGAGAACGACAAATTTCAGAAAACGCAAGCTCTTTCATTTTTTCAGCTAGCTCTCATTGACATTAGCTACATTTTGAGAGAAGCTATCACTGTTGCGGCTGTTACTTTCGAAATTATCGTTGTACTGATGTGTCTGTTGTTAGTCTAAATATATATTAAGCGAAGTCGTGCGTTGCATTGAACGCCAGCTTAGCGTTGTTGACGCTAGCGGTCCTGGCACATCACTTACGCTAGACAAATGCATCCTATGGGAATTGAATGAAGGTAATGCAGTTGACTGTGGTGCCGCAGCGAGTGACTAACGACGCTGCCACCCCCGTCGCCACAACTACACGAATGCATAACAAATGCCGCTTCTATGACAGCTACGGTGAGGGCTGTTCCCGGAGTAAGTGAATGTCTTCGAAGCGACTCAAGTCACCAAATCAACAGTGAGATCACGGAACACCGTCCGCACACATGCACAATGTTTTTTAGAGCACGAAGTTTTTTTAAATTTGCGCGCCACCGAGAGACCTTTGATCTGGTCACCAGACTTAATGTAAATATTACGAATAACGCGTCGACTCTAAACAGGAGCCGATAGAAGTTAGTAGAAGTTGAAATCGAAAGGTCAGCTAGTTAGTTATATCTAACTAACTAGCTGACCTACGGAAGACATCAGGTTCAAACAGCAACAATTATGTAATATGCAGTCTTTAAAGGTGTAGTAATGTAAATTGTCATTACGTTCGCTAGATGGCGTCACGTCGACTTAGCGAGCCACACATAGCCAGGATTTGCTGAAAACCATAGAAAAAAAGACAGTTAGTACCCGTTAGGACCAATAGGAAAGCAAAAGCCATTTTACATTAAGCGTTATTACTAACAGCGGCCGGATTAGCAAAACGAAGGAGCACTTCGCCTGCGCTACTCGTATTTATAATAGATATATAATCTTTTCTATTATTTTATGGCTAGGTACCGGTTTCAGCGCAGCAAAAGATTATAAAATGTTTATTTTCTTTGCTAATTTGGCTCAATAATGAAGGAAGTGCTTGCTTGTGTGATCTAGCGTACAACTATGCTACCTTATGGATTTTTTTAATTAGCCATATATGCCCAAGTCGAATTTATTCTAACGCACCAACTTGAAAGGTGTCACGTGAGTGAGTAATGTTTTTGTCTGACAACTTGCGGTTAGAAACGCAAAAACACAAGGTTTTCTAAATTAATATTGTTCCTTTAACGAAATGAACAAAACTGTTGCCCTTTCTTAGCTGTCGGTCCAGCCACTCTGGACAGTTAACCCCTTATGTCTGAAGCGCATTGTCTCAACGATCCCTCTGTAATTTGGTCAAAATCTGCATGCAAGAACCCCTTAAAACTTAGCGCTGCTTCGATGACACAGCATTGGAACGACAGCTTTGCCACCGTAGCGTCAATATGATAAAACTGTAATCCGAGGGAAAAAATACTGCACGAAGTTTAATTGAAGTTGGAATGATGCCGTTTCACGACGGATCCACAGTATTCTACGCGAATGGTGGACCATTTAATACTTGACATCAAAATGCATTATATATGTACATTTAGCAAAGCCACTTGTCATAATATCAAGTATTTATACCAGCCTGTTTTAATATACAGTGCCTGTAGTGCGTATATATATATAGTGCCTTTGCTTTACTCTGAGATCTGACAAAAAGATCCGTTAGGTCCCAAATGTTGATCGAAGTCAAAAAGAGGCTCGCGGGGGACAATTCGGAACAATTGGCTCGCTAGTCAAGCGTTTTTATTCTTCTGGCCAGTTTGATATTCCTTTTCTTAAGAATAAATTGTATATTCCCTGTTCTCCTATTTATCATCGTTCGTAGCAATCGCCCTTTATATTTTGTTTGTGTTTTCATCTCGCCGTCTACCGAATAACACTGGATTCCCTTAAGTTCCATTGAAAAAAAAGTTTGATGATAAATTGTTGGTGATTTTTTCACCAGCTGATCATTTATTCCTTTGTATTATGTATGTATATATATATATATATATATATATATATATATATAGACGCAAGCCCATCGCAAGCGAAGTTGGCTTTATCCTCCGCTCATAACCTGTCTAATTCGAGTGGCTCGGCGGACTTGTCAAAAGAGATGAAGAAAACAGCAAAGTATAAACAGCCATAGAGGATTCCTTGGTTATAGTGTTACTGACATCATATATGAAACACTGCAGCTATAAATGATACTGATACCGTTTCAACGGATAACGTAAGACTGTGGTCAGTATGACACCTCACAGTTTCCGTAATAGTATTATATATGTATATATTTTAGATTCGAAGCTTAAGTCGGCTAATAAAAAATGTTCAACTATTAGGGAGCGAACGCTTTTCATAGAAACCTCGTTAACATCGTGCGATTTTTGGTGACTTCGACTTGCCCCGGTGATCATTAATGTATACGAGGAACAAACTCACACAGAGCGTCGAAAATTGCCGAAAGTGCATACCCTACGCCGACCAAAGCATACAGAAATGAAGTAAAAGCTCCCTTCTACACGCTGTTTTTCTTTATCCATTATTGTAAGGTACCATTTGGTATTTGTGTATACCTCCTGAAGCGAAGTGCGCGAAACAGGGAATTACAATGGCTTTGGTGCACAATGTTTCCTCGTACTATATGTTTTCTGTCGCGGTTCGAATTTGCTACGCTCAATAAAATATTGTTGATATCTTGTCTTTATACAATTTTTGCTCCGGAGTAACAAATATGAAGCAATTATACCACATTGACACACGGTTTACTAACAATCTGTTTGTCGCGCCATTTACAGACAATAACCGGTTCGTTAACGCCAAATCGAAGTGATGGATCGCGTTTTTCATATAGCACAGCGTGGGGGGCCCTTCCCGAATGTGCGGCACAACAGGTATGCAGTGCCCTATACGTCCGGCTTAATCGGACCCAACCACTATGTCAGTGCTCGAGCGGGCAGTTTAAGGAGCCCTGTTCAACAACTGATTACGTCGATGAACACTCCATCAAATTAATCTCTTCTAGCGATAAGAAAAAGGTACGTTGCGTTAGCGTCATCACCGCCGTCCCGATATTACGTATGTGGTGTACACATTACGAGATTATGGTCAGCGTGCAGATACGAAAAGTGTTGACGGTACACTATTTCCCTTAAGTATAATAGCCGCTAGATAGGATTTTTGTGCATCCATTGGGACCTTGCACTGCCCGAAAATGATTACTCTATTGAGACTGGATTTGCAGACAATTTCTGTGGATACCTATACTGTCAAGGATGAAACGTGTGCTGTTGAACTCTGTCTTCCGAGTGGATTCGATGGGCCCGAGCTGTGTCTATCGAGAAAATCTAATTCGTTGAAATTTGTTAGTCCTGCAATAACCTATAACCGAGGTGCCGAGTTAGGGTTTACCGGTTCAAGCTTCGTCATATGGCATTGGTTTCAGATTCGTAATACTCAATACGTAGCCATCATATCATAATAAACCCGTCTAATTATCGAACATAATAGATTTCGTTTGGTATTTGTCCATGTTGCTTCTGTTATCATTTAAAGCATATTCTGCGTCGGATATTTTCTGTCCGATCTATAGTCGATCCGTTCCAGGTTGTGTTTACATGCAAATGAAATTTTGGAGGACAGCATCAAACATGAAATGTCTTGAAGATTGCGCTAACATTTCTTTGAAAATTAAAAACCAGCCTCAAAATCTCAAAGCTTTGTGCTTAGCTGCAAATATTAAATCTTACGCTTGTGGTTTTCAATTAGGTTGCATGTGATATATGTGTTTCCGTAAGAGGCTTCTGAAGATCGTAGTTTTCTTCGGCTAAGACTAGATTTCTCTAGTCCATCTACTCCATCAGACCTCAGATTCTACTCCATTAACACCTTAGAAAAAGCCCATTGTAGCGACGAAGGACCCATTTATTTACTTCGTACCCATGGAATGTCTTCAAACCTAATTACCTCAGACAAAGTCATCCCTCAGTGTTGAGCCCCATATCCACTACGACTATAATTAGGGTCAGTGTTCTCTGCGGACATTCTTAATTTCCTCAATACAAGGAAGTCTGTAGTCATCTGAGTAGCGTCCTTGAAATAGGACATTTAGGTAAATCATGGTGAATTATGATGCGAACCTACGGGCAGTAACTGGAGACTGTATGTGTACGACGAGATGTATCTACGCTCCCAACGCAAGTGTAAAAAAAATAAGAAAAATTAAACATGACGCTACATAGTAGACGACAGATTTGAGGTACCACGTAGGCTTACGTTCAGAATTAATAATCCACATGCATCCGCAGTGTGGTTTCAAAAGGACGTTCGCTATTTCAAAAATAAGCGCGATTCAGGCCAATGCCAGTACTGCATCTGCGTTTGTCAACCATCAAGTGACATGAGTCAATCTGTTATTCGACTTCAATGTCAATGATTGTATACGAAGCCCTTTTGTGGGGTGCTGTTTTGAATGCTAGATGTATATTATTTTGATTATTCGAATGGTAATCATCTCTTATTTAGTAGCAGCAATAACTAAGAAAATGTCCACTAATTAACACTTACTACCTGTCTAGCATTTCTAAATAATAAAAAGTGTGTCATCTAGATAATAAACAAATTCCTTCTATTGTAGGGCTATAGTAGTAGTACAGATTTATCATTTACATGTTTTAAACATTATTCCCTCGCTCAATCTTTTTTTGACGATATTTTACAGTTTCGTGGGCAATGATTCCGCTCTTTTTCCGACTTGACATTTTGTTTATCGTTGAATCGATGAACGGGTTTTCAGGCCTACAACCTCGTCAAGGTGTGCGAGCCCGTTATGTCGATCCGACGATGCAAGTCGCCCCAAGATTGGCAGCTGCTTGCATTGCAGTCGACGCGTACTGGTAAGTCGCATTACCTAGTGGTTTGCCGTTGTCCAAGCGGTTCATCGCTGCTAGGACCAATAAAGCATAGCAATCCTCCGTACGCCAATATTCCCGGCATTCGCGTATACGGCATGTTGTGCTCACAGCGACGGGGCAACCGGCAGCTGAAAGGTGAGTGCTAATGTCTCATGTTGCATTGATTATGTTTGACCACGTCTCCAGAACCTACATCCTGCGTAACATCTCAGCACAACAATTGTTTTTACCTCGTGATATCGTGGCTTGACGTAAAATGCTAGGACCAGGTGAGGCACCTATTCCTCTAGGATAGAACGACGACCAAAAACAATGTCATTAGACAGTTACTGAGACATTAGAAGTGCGTGCGGAAGGTAAGAATAACCATTTTTCGTAAACGTTTAGACGAAACTGAGTATCGTGCAGCACCGAGGTAAATGTTCCGCTATCGTTTGCCAAAACCGTTTTATTGAATGTCTGTTACAGACCAATGGAAGATTTCTTATCACGATCTAGTTAATGTTGTTCTTCTTAACCTATAATGTTTCACTAATGCCCTATCATTTACTACGTACTCAAAGGCTGCATATACGTAATACGTGCTACTCACATGGCGGCTGGGCCTTCCAAAACGTTCAATGATATTATGCTGATAATGGCCTCGCAAAGGGTTAGGCGGCAACCTGTAAAGCTATCGAGTCAATCCGGTCTGTACATATATTAACCCCCAGCAAGGCGGCGGCGATCAGGAGCATTGCAGTCAATCGCTTTCAAAATTAGGTCTCGGCCTCAAATGGTTTTATGAGAGTCGGAAGCGAACAGAACCAAAAAACATACGGCTTTTATATGTGCCAGTACATTTTTGTCCAATACGTGGCTGCTAATTATACTAAAATTTGCGTTTCAATCAGTATTCTGCCAAAGACCTTTTGTGATGAAATTCTTGGCAAGAAAGAACGATTCCCCCGTACAAGCGTTCAGGTTTCTACTGTCTATCCCTGTCTGTTTTTCCCAAGGCAGATACGTGAGTATGATTGCCAATTCAACTAACAACTTGAAAAGAGAGGCAATTAGTATTGTTGATTTTATTTTTTGACCATTTTAAATAAATACATTTCGCATGGTACTTTTTAAAGCTTCTGTACTAAAACACTTTAACAGGATGTTTGAGCTGTACACGTGCTGTCCTAGTCCTATTCGTACCTGAGCGAGACTCTGCCGGTTATGCCCTGAAGAATTCTATTATTTTCTACTTTTCTATCGATAATCGAAACGTACTGAATAATCAATTGTTTTCTGATTTATTCGTTCCCGGCAATTCGTTGGTTGAATTCGACTACAAACCCTTAACAACGATGCGGACGTGGGCGTGACATTCTCTGCAAACCATAATACAGACAAGGATCTACCGCCCGTCCCTTGGGATCGTGTGTTACACCTCGCCCGTCAGTCCGGTCTCACAAACATCACGTTACCTTTCAGCTAAATCAGCCGGACTTGTATCGATTCCATATCCCAAGCATAAGTAGTCGAGTTGTGCCGATTTTTACATTTATATAAAAATGTAGGTGAAGTATTGTTTCGTATCTTTTAAAAGCACGACAAATGAAGCAATGTAGATTAGCATCCGTTTGTTACTCGTCTATTTTTGTTTACCGACCGAATGGGACGAGGCAGGAAAAGTTAGGACGAAGCGCTATAATAGGAGTAACTGTCCTCTGTTAAGGATTCAAGAGAAAGCCAAATCTGTTGATTGTTTCCCAAATTATTTTAAGCGTCGTCAAATCTTAGTCGAAGTCCTCTACGTTATAGAAATCGCCGCTACTTTTGGCCTTTGCCTATTTGTCGATTAGGCTGGCGTCGGGAGGCATAGCAAAGTCAGGGAAGGTCACATTGTGCCTGCGCACAATAATTGGTGGACTAGGCCATTGGCAACATAAATCGACTAGGACGGAACTAGGTGATATTGTGTTATTTATATAGAAAACGTATGTTATTATTATTATCATCATCTTGTACGCATGGTGCGAGTGAGCGAAGTAATTTGGGAGCGTGAGCGTAAGAAACACGGCCGGACAGGAAGTACTATATTTGTAGAATATACCTTCTCGTATATCTTATAGGTAACAGTGTTGTTAAATGGCTGTGCGTATAAGTGCACAGCGAAGATCGTATTATTCGTTGTACATTTTAGAGCAACAAAGTGTGCAGTCGAGATAAAGTCACCACTCATAGGTAATTGTCGATGAGAACATCGATAATTGAGCCAAATAGGGAAGAAAAAGTAGACTGAATGGCAAAAGACAAACATGGCGAATCTACTGCAGAGAGAAGACTGGCCAAGAGAAGTATTCCAACTTCGAATCTACACCTCTTTGTCGAATCAGCTCCTTACCCCCTTTTGTACATACAAACACAAATAGAATATGTTTATGTATATATACACACGTTTAAACGCAGACAGCAGATGACAGGTAATCTTAATGACAGACTATAATAAGAATAAAGATGTATATTTTAGAAAATGCTGTGTGTATTTATTTGTTCAACACGTTCCACGTTACCACGTGCGTCTGAATTTGCTTAATCGTGTCCTTCGATAAGATTCCACGACGGTGTACAACTTTTTTTTTTTCAGTTTATCACCGTTAAGTCGAGTTACTCCAGAACAACAGTGTCAAAGAAAGTTTATAACATCGATAAAAAAATAGCTACTTAGTTTCGACGTTGCTTCGATGGTGAGCGAAGTTAACTGTTATCATACTATTCTTGACAACTTTTCGTCTAAATGAGAGATTCCGAAAGGTCGTGTTATGGATGACCTCACAAGAGTACTTGACGATACCGATCCTGTTGTGCGTATTTTTCTCATGCATGCATTATCATATAAAATCTCTGTCATTTTTATTGATTTTATGCGTTTTGCACTTTACAGTCGAAACCGCATGATCATCGTCCGTTTTCGTTAAGCACACTATAGTATTAAGAACTCTATTAGTATAGGATTTACGAGGGATGTGCGTTCAACACGCAGATATTATTTCGGAATTCAAATTGATATGAATATTTTTCAACGATACTGAGCAGGGATATCGGACATCCGTTCCACTGATGAGTGGCGCCAAAAAATGTAGAAAAAAAAAAAAAAAAGAGAGACGAAGTTCTTATGTTTCCTGCAAAATCGGTTCTGAAAGTATTTTTATTGTATCATATAATTCGACTGACAGTCACTTGGCATGATGTAAGGAAATAGGAGGAGATATTTTTTTTTTATAGGTATAGCTTCGATTTTTTAATTTGAAAGTCGAAAAATAGTATATATAGCCCGCATTGCGTGAGAATACAGTTCTTAATAGCATTATTATTAATACCTTATTAATTAAGTATTAATAATAATGCTATTAAGAACTGTATTCTCACGCAATGCGGGCTATATATTATTTTTACTATACTTTATTCATTAAGTATTAATAATAATGCTATTAAGAACTGTATTCTCATACAATGCGGGCTATATATATTATTTTTCGACTTTCAAATCAAAAAATCGAAGCTATACCTATAAAAAAAAATATCTCCTCCTATTTCCTTACATCATGCCAAGTGGCTGTCAGTCGAATTATATGATACAATAAAAATACTTTCAGAACCGATTTTGCAGGAAACATAAGAACTTCGTCTCTCTTTTTTTTTTTTTCTACATTTTTTGGCGCCACTCATCAGTGGAACGGATGTCCGATATCCCTGCTCAGTATCGTTGAAAAATATTCATATCAATTTGAATTCCGAAATAATATCTGCGTGTTGAACGCACATCCCTCGTAAATCCTATACTAATGCAGGATCGATTTATAGACTGAATTGCAATAAACTATGGTCGTTTCCTATATAAGTTCTAGAGACAAATATAGGTGTTAGGCTGAATATTTTAAAAAGCATCAGGTACTTACCGATAAAATATTTTTGAATATTTTGTTCTTCATATCTGTGTACACATTTCGTTACATGAGCTAAGTGCCAGCAGTGAGGTAATTCTTTTCGCAAATCTTACAACACCTCAGGAACGGATACGGCTTTATTTAGGTATGTTGAAGTCGACTTCGCTTGAATTGACACAGGTTTAACGCGTTCAGCAAACTTCGAAAATTTTACAAGCTCGTTCGTTAACTTCGAGCGACTTTCGATTTTTTGGCTTACCTATATTTTAATTACTTAATATCACCTCTAAAATTTCGTACGTATATAAATACATTCTCAATATGCTTAACTGCATTTTCTAAAGATCCAAATCATTTAAATATTTTAAATTATAATCTCTTTGCCACTTATCAGAAAAAATCCCGTTAGGACAAAATTCTCGGCTTTTCGGGTCCAAACATTTATATGTCCATATTATTGCCACTAGATAGGAACATGAGTAGCTCAAACGTTTAAGAACATGTAGAGCAATGTCAGAGCGAGGCATACCTCAAATCTCGAAGGGATGTATTTTTAACAACTGGAGTTTCGGCTGAATTTATATTTGTACCTCCAAATACATCCCGCTTTATACGTAAGAGTCACTAAGGAGCGTAGATACCAGACGGCCTTTGAAAACTCTGTTTGAACGTGACTGTCGCCTGACGTGAATGTGTATGTCGCAGTCCTTCTGATTCTTCATCGAGTGCAATCCCTTAGCTTTACACTGCTGATAACCCAAATATTATTAAATGATAAATCTCATGATATTATTAAATAGCAGTCGTGCATAGAATGCTGACCCATTTTAAAACGTAGATCGACTGTCGACGAATATTTTAGGGTATGGCTAGATGGAGCACAGACTATTGAAGAGATGAGGGTCAATTTGAGGGAAAAAAAATTACACTAGGCTTAAGATATGTAGGGTCCAGTGCATATAGAGGAAATAAAACCAATTTGAAAAACTATTTAGCCCATAGATTACATTTGTTGGCATGTTTCCACTACATGGAGAGGCGCGAGGCTTACTTTATCTAAAAATAAGTACGCCAAGATCTTCCTTCATCGATTATCTCAACAATCTAGAGCAATCTATTTGAAAACGTTATTTATTTTACCGCTTTCATTTTTGTCTTTTTTAATATTACAATAATTAAAGTATTTATTCATCTTATTTACTCTATCTTCTTTTCTTCCTTTATAACAGCGTCAGGGTTTGTGGTCAAGCAAAACGATTTCCCTGTTCGGATCGCTCTACCACGAGAACAGAGGGACGTCCTCCGACCATAATGGCAGCACACGTACCCATTTTCAGAACACGAGTAAGTACCATTCAATTGAATGACAGGCTAGAAATGCCAACCTGTCAACTATCAACATCTACTACTAAACGATCATCTATATCGCATTAAAACCACCGATATCACTTAATCCACCGTGATGGTCGCCCTCTTGTAACAGTTATCACGAGCTTGCTTTAAAGATAGCGACCTCCGCATCAGGAGAGCTTACATCGATGATCGGCAGAACAAATGACGAATGGAAAAAGTGTCTGGAAGGGTGATATACATGGATTTACGTAAGAGTTACACTTCGAATGCTCCATCGTTAGTGTAGTGAGGTTTAAGGTGACATGATAAGCATACTTTCCAGAAGGATAGAGGCATTATACAACGCCTGGGTCCGTGTTACGCATGCCGCTAGCATCGTGGCGCCCTCCTGTGGAACAAACAAACAACAAATGGAGCTGGTTACCTTAGTAACATAACGCGCAGTGCGCTAATTGCTAAATATAGGTATTCGATATACCTAACAGATTATATGAAAAATATAATTCCAGTTTTGCAAAAGTTTTGTGTCGCTGGAAATAGTTCAATGGATAGCCGGCCATATCTAAAGTAACACTTACCGGTCTCAATACCAGACGTAAAGCTCGAAACATTTATTTATGTTTAGGTCGTAAATAGCTTCTTGAGAAGCTATTTACGGCCGGACGCTCAAAACAAATCGACAAAGGCAGCTATGGAATTCACCAGTATTATCTCACTAAAGTGCTAGTAGTAGTAATACTGCTGTTTTTGAGATGACCGGGTTCAGTACCGTATAAACTGTACGTGTGTCAGTACGACTGATGGCGATAAAAGTACTGACGATAAGCCAATGTACAATTATGAAGCACTAAACCAACAATAATAGTTTATTTAGTAAAGATCCCCCATTCCCATTAATACCAGCTGTCGCGATGACTATGAGTAGAGCTTCGCCTGTTGCTTTGATGTCTATGCCCATTTCAAGCGATAACGACCACACTGCAGGTTGTGATGATGACGGTAATAGCAAAGGTACGATCATCCAATACACGATTACCTCTGGCCGACCGCCATGACGAAACCTTCCCGAAGGAAGCTGCTGGTAAGCACGTTTTTCTAATTTGCATCCTTCACGCGGATGACACTATTCAAAAGGGATTAGATTTAGGCTACACATATTAACGGCACCCTTTTATCATGATTAAATTTGTTCACCACGTATCTCCGCAGTATAGTCTTCGCTATGCGGTATGGTACCTGGTATGCCATAACCATAAAAAGCCGTTTTGCGAACACGAACTAACGAATTGGCAAATGTAAGCATTTCGGGCGTTGCACGTCTAAAACCTTGCGTAACATCTAATAAGTTAGGCCACGCTGTGTTCCACCTCACGACAAAAAGAACTGTGAAGCCCGGCAATCAGTTGTTGTGCCTTTGAAAAATCCCCTGATAAATACAAACACGTCATTCAAGATTAAGTATATTAGAATGGCATGAACGCTTTCGAATTTCTCACGATGAGACCTCTTCACTTCGCTTTAGCACAAATTTCACTTCCAGTCACTGGCTGGGGGGCTAAGGTTTAAAGGGGCATGCGGTCTTTTTTCTGTTCTATCGTACGTGGAATGCTATATTGCACCTGGACTCCAATTTATCCTGAAGGCTGCTGAGCAATTTTAATTTGGGAATATGTGGAAGTGGACCCGCCACATTGTCTCTCTGTATGTTCTACACGATAGTCGATCTTCACTTCGGCGTGTATGTTTAATATAGCTACACACGATTCATTGGAATATGCTGGATGCTAGCGCATGCTTTTCCCGTACTTACCCCATAGATTTCTTTGCTAGCGCCACTAGTGGCGGTCGGTGTTGTTGTATTAGAAGACATATCACTTTTGTTTGTCATCGGGGCTGTGGTCAACAGTAGAGGCAAGTGCAGATGGGGTTGTGAAGGAAAGCAGCGCAAAGCAGCTTCACGTTGACTCTCGGCAACCTAAATGGCAACAGGAGCATGACGATAAAGGTTGCACAGGAATACAAAGAAACGCAGAATGAAAAAATAATAAAAGAGAACACAAAACCAAGATAAAACATACATTGTTACTCCTTCGACGATAACAAATTAAATAGCATAATTTTATGAACCACTCCACTAGAGTGAATATTGTTGTGACCGGTGAGCGACAATTAGAGTAGCATTTGCAGATACAAGTGTATATATATATATACTTTAACTGCAGCCAATAAGGTGCACGTAAATTATGAGGCTCGAGAACTGAAGCTGGGTACGTAAAAGAGGCTGAACTATTTTTCCTTTTTACGCTGCCCTAAACATCAAAAACTAGATGCTGGCTCTATTTTCTAAAGAAACTGTAGGATATTTACATAAGGCCACTTTAGCACGATGGAGATCCTATTCGTAGAAGGTGGGCAGCTATTTCCTCCACGCGAGCCCTTCGCGTGGTGGTCCGGATATAGATTGGAAACAAATAAAAAATGACTGGTCCTGAAGGCCTTCTGAATTTGTACAATTTAATATCACGACGATCAGTGGATTTTCTCAAAATACGTCTCTAATGTTTATCCTTTTTTTATTATGGTTGATGGATAAACTCTTTGCCAAAATGAACAACCAAGGTGAGCAGAAGCCGCATTATGCTTCTCTCACGTCTTCTAAACGAACGTAATAGAGATACACAACGCGTTTTCCGTTATTAGCTACCGAAGCGAAGAATGTTTTTTCGTCCATGCCATGCCCAGACAAATAGGAGCTAAGCTGCTGAAGGACCCATATGGGCGAGGACCAAAAAGTGGGTTGTCTCGAGATCTAGAAAACTACTACAGTTATACGTAATATTTATCTTTAGCATTGCTGAGCTCAATAATGATATTTTGGTTAGTCGTCATGTTCAGAGACAACGTTAGTATATATTTATTTTGAGTTCATCCGTCTTTACCATCCGCGCTGTTTCTGGACTACATTACGACCGATCGAGTTATCATTTAAAATTTAGATTTATTAGCCTATTGTCATTTTTTTTTTTACTGTTACGTAGTTTTAACGTACTTTGACTAATCGCGATCAGCGGTCAATAAAGATGGTTCTCGATCTATGTGTGGCAACATTTTCGACTCCTCTTACTAATGAATTTTCGAAGCATTTCACAGCTACATGCTTCTATATCATATGCAGCCTTTCGAACTAGTATGTGAAGAGAATCAGCGCTAGCATCTGGAAGATGGATTCACGTAGATACCTCGGTAAATTATTTAGAAGCGGCTGTCCTAGATCTAGGGACGGGGACATGTGTGGGTTTCGAACGTAATCACTGCGGACGTCCACGTAGCGACCTAAGCACTATAAGTTAATTCGTCTCAATACTCCAATGATCGACAGCCCACAGCCCCCTCTTTTTTTCCCGCCGTCTTGTTCCGTTCCGCTTTTCAGCCCCAAAGCCTCCCCACAGCCAAGCTTCGTCCCACTCGCCATTTATCCTCGTTCAAAAATCACGCGCAAAAATAACCAATGTCGCGACCAGGCGTTTGACAATGCAATATGTATTCCCTTTGTTTTTATGAGTGCCAAATAGAGATAGGCTCCCATCGATATTGACTACTACATCGCGATACTAGGACCTCTAGCCTGCAACAGCAGTAGTAACAACGCTAGCGGCAGCCGCCATAGTCCACAGTGGTTGAAGTCGACGTCTATACTCAATTTACCGATGTTAGGTTTTCACTGACCCTGACATTATGGAACAACAAGAGAATGCAAAAAATCTACTCGCTCGTAAAATGGGGATGATAAATCTGTTATGCGAACGGTT
Organism: Varroa jacobsoni; assembly: GCF_002532875.2. Lineage (NCBI taxonomy): Eukaryota > Metazoa > Arthropoda > Arachnida > Mesostigmata > Varroidae > Varroa > Varroa jacobsoni. The sequence continues at coordinate 95,665 of NW_019213680.1, forward strand.
GGCTCAATGTCATAAAGCGTGTGTTTCGCGCTGTCTGCGCAGGGGCAAGTGTTTGATGGTTGTGAACGGAAACTGTGAGAGCCGATCGAAAAATGCAAATAGCCAACTGGGGGGCCGCCGCTCGAACGCCGGGGCTAGCAGCAGAGAAGCGCGTTCACCGAAGTAGTACTTGATACAAACATCGCATACTGCTGCACATACTCGTATTAAGGCGCCGCTCATAAACGAACTAGAATCAACCGAGGTTGTTTCAGTCGCACTTCAACGAGCCCATGAAGGGAGTTGGCGGAGATTGAGCTAAATGATACAAAGGTAAAAATAAGCTTTGGTTAGTAGCAGTGACATGTTTCACGACTGCACACGACGATCGTCCGTGTATTTACGCAGCGAGACTTTAGCATAATTACGCATGTGTTAGGGCGTACTTAATTACTACGCTGTAAATAAACAAAATAAGACACTGCATGTTGAACGCCATAAACACAATTAGCTGAAGTTTCCTGATGCGTGAATGTTACTGCAATTTCTACCCATGTCCTCATACACTGTGCGACGATCAAGCCGCAATGATAGTACTAGCTATTTACGGCACATTTGGACGGTATAATAATAAGTACGGTTGATCACCTATACTATACGCTTCAATAGCCTACTTTGCCTTGTAAAACAATTATATTCACGGGCCCAGTGTGCTTCTAGGCTGACGTTTCAACATCTAATGTTTGCGATTCCTGGAATGGTGCTACTATGAATTACGGTAATGCTATTCTACAAATATGCTGCACTCATATATTCATTCGCAGTCATATTGCAGTCTCACGATTTCATTTTCTATCTTATACTCCGTCATTGCTCCATGTAGTAAAGATGCCCATGCCCGACCATAATAGGCTTGAACTAAGAGGACGAAAGGAAGTTATGGTTATTTAAAGGTTCTACAAGAAGGCTGTACAAAAAAAAATTAAGCACAAAAGTGTGTCATTGCACCTATTTATACAAATAGATCTAAACGGTTAGGAACCTTTTTTTCTTAACTATTTATTATTCGATAATTTTTTTGTGCGCTATTGACGTTTAAATTGCAAAGAAATAATAATCTATTATTTATTATTATTATTATAGATTATTATTTATCCATCTATGTATTAATAAATAGTTTACTTCAAGAAAATTACTTCATTTTCTTCTAGTTATTACTGAAGTGTTCTCTACAAACATTACACTTCACTCTATGTTCCAGCAGTCCTTTAGAATTAGCTGATGCGGTATTTAATCCAAGTGGAACGACCGCATGTGGTAGAATATTTTATAATGGCTGCTGCTAGTTTCGACTAACCAAGCGAATGACCTATCGGCGACGGTGTTTTTTCAACAAATACACGTTTAATCTACAAACAATGAACGTTTGCCTCACTCAGCCACTTCTACGTTACACTCTTAGGAGGGTAATCTTATCCCCTTTTATGGGTGACCCTTACCATCTTTCCATGCACGTGTTCAATCTGTCTATTTTTAGCGAGGTGCTATAGAGAACATTTCGTTAAGAAACGTACCTGAAAGGTGGGTAAATTAACTGCGCTCTTTGATAGAAATACCTTGTCAAGAAAGAGACCCATAACGGCTGGTGGCAAATATCGCGCGTTCCTGCCGATGTTGTTATTGTGACCGTTCGCGCTGTTGTTTCCGTCAATGCTTCGCAGCGGCTTCACAGCAAGACTCGGCATACTTTTCTTAATAATAAGGATTCAAGGTATATGTTTACAATTGTGAAAGCTTGTTACTCAACGCATCGAAGGTACTCGATTCCGGTAAAGATACGACATGAAGCCACTCATTTTAATGATATCGAAAAGTGAAATAAATAAACGATCACTGAAATTCTTCCACGGGTTTGTTTTCTGTCCTTGATAGAAATGACGCAAAATTAGCTATATACGACACAGAGAAACAATGTTTGAAGGAAAATACGCGCTCGAGTGGCGCGCCCAGCGTAATTACTTCAGCTTCTCTGCTTCCCGTTGCAACACGTAAATCTCGTGAAGTGTATAATGGGTCAAAAATCACTGGCGTCCGATCTAGTCCAAAGTTTGTACCGTGACTGTGTTGATCACCAGGAGTTTAACCCAAACTTAAACCAACTGGCGCTAAAAGACCGATCTAGGTGCTCTCCCTTTCCTGTGGGGGAGAGTAGGTGGACTACAGCGCGCCAATGCTTCTCTGGTGCCAGCAGCGACACGAGTTGTTCCGCGGAGGTACACATCAAATATAAACGATTCTATGTCTATTACTGCGTAAAGTTCACAATATGCCACTTCATCACCACTGCATTTGGCCAACGCCATGAATATGATAGAGTAGTAAACAACTCATAAACAAATGAGCCCAACCCAAGTGCATGAAAGCTGGTTAGTGATAAACGATGCATGCCGACACTGGGATACTTCAGGTCCACAGCTCTCTGGAATGTAATAAAAATTCATTTATGCTGTCGTATAATTGACGATACGAAAGAACTGTCGTAAATATGGCTGGCAAACGTAAACGTTGTTGCAAGCATTTGCAACAATCTTTCGATACCAACCTGTGTCTATTTTTGACACAATTTGGTCTTCGACCATGTTCATGTGCTATCATCCATCAGTTATGTAGCAGAATGACCGCAAATTTAGGCGCTGAATTTTTGTGAAATATCCACATACCGATACGAGCAGTGAAGACTATTCGTCATAATAAATTTCACAGGCCTCAAAGTGTGTTCATAACATTATCTAATCCCATCACACATAAGGTATGCTTGACAATGATAGCATTTCCTCTCTAAATGAGAGTGTGTTACTCGCATTTTTTTTTTCTTTTTTTCGCATGCAGTTATACAAACTAAACTGCATTTTCTTCAGATATTAACAAAATCTAATGAAGAGCTGCATCGAAAGAAAGACTTAGTACAGCTATGACAAAAGATAGTTGGGCCATTCTGGGCTGCCTACTTTACGGTTGGTTGAGAGGAATAATCAGAGGCTAAGCAGGCACATGCTCCCATCTTAGAATATGCTATGGTGTTAGCGATATGCTAGTGAGAGTTCTGCTTTTTTAATCAAACCAACCTTTCATCATCCAAACGTTTTCAGTCTGCCTAACGGCCTGCAGAAACGCAGATGTCTTTCGTCTGCCTTTAATTAATCCACGTTGGAAATTTGGGTGGTTTTTCCATAAACACAAGCACTGGATCCTCACAACAGGATAATCAATGAACGGTTACTGAGGCCTTGCAATTCATATGAAACACGTCTAATATATATATATATCAGAATAATGATGGGTGACATAAGCAAGCTTTTCGAACTTTCTTTGCAATCTTGGTTCATCTATGATCGAAGTGTACACTATTATTTTTCTTCTGCTGCTGTACAAGTATGGGGTACGAAAGCACATGAAGTTTCCATGGGCAGCTTTGGTGCTGTAGTGGTATGGTGGACGACAGTAAATCTTCAACTTCAACTCTTACATTTCTGGTAAGGATTGTTGCGGTATGAGGTGAAGATTTGTCGTGCAATAAGAGTGATTTATCTTTACTCACGAATTGACCATTATTTCCCCTAACGTTCAGCCGTAACTCAAGTTGCTATAAATAAAATCTGCACAGGATTATCCATAAGCTACTCTTTTTATACAGTTACTTAGAATGATGCTCCATTGATTCAACTGAATTGACCCTCTTCGATTATTATAGAATGTCCATGTTTTATCACAAATCATTATTCGATATAAGAATGGATCGTTGTCTTGGTCTGCAAGCAAAAATGAGCCAGCACTTCTACGTCTTTGTATAGGATCCTCGACCAAATCCCGCGGCATTCACTCGTTAAAATACGTACCTGGTTATTTTAAGCGCAGTAAACAAATTACCCCAAACCAATAGCCATACATTTTAAGATGGGTCGACTTTCGCCGTTATTCTTAAGCCTGAGTTTTCACATTTTTTAATTAACGGCCTACGGTGTTTTTACTAATAAAAACCTTATCGATCACAAAGTTCCTGCAGAGAGCTGTCTGCTCGAAACTGGAACTCATAAATCGAGACGCAATCGAGAGTTTTCCAATTCTTCATGGCTCGCCACAACTTGCATGGTAAAAATCCGACACAATTGAGCACATGCTTACAGATTTAAAAAATAATCATGTATCTCGAATGTGGAACATCGTCTCGCAAGATTTAGTATTGCCATAAAATACCTTTATCTTCACAAATATGAGATTGCGTTTTATCAGATAGACTCTCACATTCAGACCCTTAGTCCCGTACACAGAGAACAACCTATGGGTCACAAGGGAAGTCGACTATTCTCTCGCTTTTCTCACGAAAGCAGCACAGCAAATTATCCATCTGCGGCAGCGAACAGCTAACGCTCATTCATTTCTCTGTTACATCTGTCGCAGCGGAAGAACCCCCTACTCTAAATCCAAATGGATATGTACATTCGAACCTTCGAGCCTGCCTTTGTCGTCTATAAGACGCCGTGTGAAGTTGGGACGGCGAAAGAGAATCGTCGGCCGGATAAGCCAGATCATGACAGGGCAGGCATAATGGCTACTTTCGAGCGTTGCCACCAACGACAACATGAGTGTGGATTGTATCCATAATTGCGAGGAAAAAAGACTGAAAGAAGGCGACAAGGAATAGGAACAGAGGATGTGAAAAACGCAAACAAAGGTAATGAAAATGAACGACAGTAAATTTTCTAGTATAAACAAGAAAAAAGGACAATGAGCCAATTTTGTCCCTTCCTATCATGGCTGGTACTGCTGCTTCGAGCCTATCATGCGTAGCTTAGGTTCTGTGACCTTGCTGCAGAAATAAGGAAAAAATTAGTTTTCAGCGAATTCGTGGATGCGTACCCACTCGCCACGAGCCTGGGCTGCCATCTTCATGACAGGGAGATATCTGTACTTACACCGCATGCTCTAAAGCAATCTTTCGCAGCGCCATTGCCACGTACGTCAACATTTTCTAAAATTTAAGCATATCTAAAACGACTGTCATCACGCTCCGCGAAGCACGTGAATGAGCGGAAATCAGTGATTGATCCTACTGCAGGTCGAAGCTGCTAGGCTGCCTTATAGATACGGAAGAGCTAGGATAAAGAATGGAAAATATGGATAACGTCGAACGAGAACTGGACAATAAAATAACGAGTACAATAAAGAAAATATTTGAGACGAATGGAAAATTTGTTGTTTGTTTGTTTGTTTTGCATGCACGTGGCGAAACAACCTCTCCGAAGGAAGTTAAACTACTGCAAAGAATTAAAGTTCAAAGTAAGTAAGCCGAATCACATATAAATGACAAGATCAAACAAAGAGTTAATGCCAGTGGAATACGGCGTCATGAACTTTTCTCATAAGTGAATAACTTGATACAGGAGGACAAGCGAGCTTCTAGAAAGACAGTCGGAATTTTTATTTCGAACTGAAGATCGTCGCACCCATTGCTCCAGTTTCTACAATATATGTAATCTCATAGTCCGGTTCTAGGGCTAGCTAAGGCACTGCCTCACCCTCTATGTTCGATTATGCATTATCCATGTTTAAACTCTCGCCGCGAATGTTCAAACACGAAAACTCGAGCCCTGTGCAAGCTCTGTTGAGCGATACGTGACCTCCAAATGGGCATACTATTTATGATATGCCCATACGTCTGCGGCGAGTCGCATTTTGTATCCGATAGGAATACTCAACAGCGACTACTGACCGCCCCAGTCATTGTCCCGTAAATAAACAGATGCCGAAGACAACATTATACAGGGACTATGCGAACACTTAACTACAAACGATTTAGTGTAAAAAAAAATACAAACACAAGCCCTACAATGCAATAGTTTTTCCAATAACAGCGTTGTGTCTCTCGTACTTTCTATAAGCAATAGCCACGTCGTGTGCGAGCAATGATGTTTGTTTATCTTCATATAGGTTAAATATTTCAATTGTCTAGCCACCAGCTCCGTAAATACGTACGTGCGTGCGTGCGTGCGTGCGTACGTACGTACGTACGTACGCGTGCTATACAATTTGCTGGGCACGGCATAAAAGTAACTCTTGGTGAAATACAGACAGCCTCAACGCCGGATGACTATTAGTCCGGTATTCGTTTTATAGATGATAGAAGCCTAAGTGTTAAGGCATAACTCTTACAGAGAAGACTTTACGCCGCAGCTACTTGAATCACTGCGACGACACGCACAAAAGCAATAGTGAATAACGTTAGATGTTTCGAGCGGTGAAGAGTAAACACTGATTCCGGTATAGATCATCTAAGGATAAATTTTCCTTCCTGCGATCATTGCTGGCGGCTACGGCCTAGGACGTTGATAGATACAAATGGAATGCTTACGTATCCTATTCATTACGCTCTACTTAGAGGTGTTCTGCGCGGGACGCCGATCGAAATCACAAGGCCTCAAAAGGGCTTTTTGAAAAAGTTTAGGTCGACGTTCAGGTAATTTCAGCGGACTATGCTCGAAAAAGAAAAAAAAAAAAACTACTTACTAAAATACGATAATCCATACAAAAATGCAAATGTTCATATTATAGCATTGTGTCCAGCAGGACATATGAGAGTAACAGGTAAGCCCCGCTAATTACCAAAGCGTAGATATGCTAGACTTGCACATGTAGAACATAGAATACTTACAACATTAGAATTAAACGTGATCACTCTCTGTGGAAGACACCTTATTGCAAGGAGGTTTGCACTATGACACGACCGAGTCACCGTGTCACTCACCATCAATGAACATAGCTGAAATATTACAGGAGATCATTCAAGGTTCTAATGTTATATTAGTTCGGTTTGTGTGGCGACTCGGATATTTTACTGAGACAAAACCAGTAACCCAAATAGGATCATTAGCTCGACACGTACTGCGTTTGTTACGCTATGCAGAGATACTTTACGTTCGCGTAACGTCGACCTCCCTTGATCAAATTAAGACGACCAGTTAACGTTTAGCAGGAACACGTCGCCAGCACGAGTTGTCGAATCATTTTGTACAAATCTAAGAATAGCTGAGATGGAGGTTTTGGCCGGAAACTTTTATTGGGGTGGTGTCTGCTATCTGCTAGAGGCACATGATACACTCGGCCCCTCGCCCAGGACAACAACAACTATTCAGTCATTAATGGACTCACGTTGTGTAAGGGCAATACAGAGTTTTGTGAATACTCTGATTATTGGGTGGGTAAACTATGGCCGTTATGATTGGGTGTGTGAAGAAAAATCAATTGTAAGAATTCTATTCACAAAGATGAGTTCATCGTCTCACAGTTTGTAACGTAAAACCCTTCGTGTACCTTATTTTGGTCCGCACTCTTTGAAATTGCATTACAAACAATTGCGAGATCCCCAAGAGTTCGCAGAGCGCAGTCTTCGATCAACAACTCCTGCAATGAAAACGTCGAAAAGAACACGCATACTAAATAAGAGTGCATTTAAATAAACATCCTTTTTTATTTCTTATGTCAATTTTTTCTAAAGTTAATCTTGTCGCATATCATCCAACATGAGGGCCACTAGAGATTGGCACAGAACTGTTCGAAGAGTATCACTAGGCCTCCTAATAAAAATGTACCCCATATGGTCCGTATTGTCCATATGGTCCATAACCGATCCGATTTAACACTGTCCACTCATGATAATTTAAAAATTACTCAAGGAGCGTCCTTCGAGAATTGAACACCGTCTATGACCCGTCAGCAACACCAAACCTAATGATCCATTACAACAAGCTTGTAAAAGCCTATTCGACTAGCTCCTAAACTCTACTCGATGGTTACCATATAAATCCGATTCATTTGACCAGATTTATGTGGGCCTTTCCTTAGGCAAGAGAAGTTAATGGTGTTGCGTGGGGTTTTCTTATTAGGTTCCGTTAAGCGTGAATTTGTTTCCCGCCATTTTTTTAAATTCCTTCTCTTGATAACAATATTGTTTGAAATTGCGCTGCGTCTAGAAAGATACCAGTATGTATATATTAAAACGATGCCTATGACGCGTCGTATTATTCAATAACCGCATGTAGCCTAGTCAGACATGAGATTGGATAACTAAAATTAGCTCTATCGCTGCGCGAGGCCTAAAGCCGCAACATATTACGATCGTTTCATACTGTCAGTTGGTTAGGGATGAACTAATAGAGTGGTGCATGCTAATTTTTTGTGCAGCTGCACTTTTTACAGACAGATAACTTGTGATAGCATACCGTAAGGTTGGGCAGTACTTGTAGCAGCGAGAACAGGGTATCTCCGCTGGTTAGCAGGGAACAGTGGAGCACAAGCGTCTGCACTCGGTCGTACAACACGACTGGGGACACGAGGGCCGACAGCAACGCCGCGGGGCCCCACAAAGACAACTTTTCGTATTCATTATCTACATGGAGCAACTGGAAGGCGGCGAGGTCGCAGATCCTGTGCGTCAGCTCTTCGAGTATGGTCGCTCGATCACATGAGTACCGCGTACCGGAGCTGCAGTCGGCAACAATGGACAAGTGAAACGGGAAATGAGCACAGAGCAGAACAACAACGGGCAATTTTTAGGTTACTGTGGATTTTGCGTTTCGTGTTCAGTAATCGCTTACTTCTTTTCTAGCGGCTAACACATTACTATACTATGTTCAACCTACTATATGTATTGTTTGGCTGCCAGCGGCTTGGATGGCCAAATCTCCGGCTGGGAAAGCCATAAATCGGTGATTCACGCGCGATTAAATAGAGACGAGATATTATTTGATTGGTTAGAAAGTGGTGTCCGTTTTTGAGATCGTTATCCTGGTCAAATACGTTGCTACGAAATCCGTTGGCGCGGGATACGGAAAATACGGTAGCGGGTGTAGAGGAATCTCCCATGGTCAACTCTTGCAAAACAGCTGTATTTAACTATGTGTGGCCTAATACTGTTATGTAGAAGGATGAGTTTGATTATTTTTAACGCGTAGCCTCTTTGGGTTGGCGCGGCTGGCTCGCATGTCGATCTTTGTTGTCCGCCTTGTTCGTCTCAAGCATCACCCGGTGTATAAGCCGCCTCTAGTCCTACCACACGCAAACCATTGCATTTTTTAAAATAGAGATTTACCTTACATCACGGCTTCGTGAGTAATGCAATTCGCGTGAGCCAATTTATTATAATTGTTAACTCTGACTTTGGCGTATCTCCTCGGGCTATCTCCCGTATCTCCCGTGGTTTATATGCACGCAGAGGTCGCTGTACTCTTCATAAACCTCAGTGAATGTAGCTGCAAATTGCCCAATGCCGACGAGGTTTTGAGAAACCTCCGGAAATGTTTGCGTCTTCGTTCAGTTTATTCTGGCGTATCTGGACTGCTGGGTTTGCGATTCAAGATGTCTGACAATAGTTTATTATTAGTGCCTCGTATTTGCACATCGTTAACGACGTGCCTGCGTAGTTGATGGTCGATGAAAGCAAGGTTCATGCCCTAAATTCAAAATGCCATCCTTTCAGGTACGAAATCGACAGCGCCAGTGGTACGAATGCTTGTGTCTGCTTCCATAGACTCTTAATTTTGGGTAATAGGCGTCAAACACGTACGTAGAATTTTGTTTATCTTTTGATGCTAGTGATGGTACATAGAAATAAATAGACAGTGGAGAAATAAAGAGGAGGATAACGCTAAAGAACTTCCATTATCGCTTTTCTACCAACAAACTGTGTGTATTACTAATCGTAAGTAATAAAATATATGCTATTATACGTAGTATTACCGTAGATGGCTGATTTAGGCAACGAGCATGATGTCAATCATAGGTTATGGCTCCAGGTACAGGTCGCTAATATTTTTCAGAGGTCGTCTGACTTTAGTAACTTGCAGAAAAGAAAAATGTTTGTGGTCAGGCATTCGATGGTCTAGTTGGACATAATCTGGTAATGATATTCCCAACTACGATCATACTGCTGTGCTAGCTGGTGCTTAACTTAGCAAAATTTACATTGTCTACGCCATTTGTGCAATGTTCGGTGACTATTTAAAATCGAATAGAAAAGAAACGCCTATTTGGCATGTGCTTATATAGTATAGTATTATGGATCGTGTTCATATTACGAAAGCACAATCATCGTGCTTTAGGATCTAAAGTACGTGTCTAAATCCCAACATTGATAATATTCAACCAAAAATCGGAGCCGCTAGAAATTTTTAATTACGGTACATTTAGTTAGAGAAGGTTTTCGTGAAACTTGAAGTGTTTCCCATTCGGCCCCTACGGAGACGGAGGTGCGTTCGCTGCTATGTTGAAACAAGATGTTTGTTTCGATCTGTTATTTCTACGCATTTTACGTTTCTTGAACGCGGATCTTTGAAACAGAGCGGAGAAGCAGTCCAGCGTTATTACCGCCCGGTATCTCTAACGGGCACAGCGCTATTGTCTGCAGCTTTCAGCAAGAATGATCCGAGCGATGGTTGAACTCATCATGGAACTGCGATACCCTATATTTCCTTAAGGTTTACCGCGTCATGTTCATATAAAACGAAACCTATTTAGCTTTTGGCCATTTGTGGGATGAGTTAGCTTACTTTTGATTTGTAATATCGCCACGAGAAGAAGTCTCTTGTAGATCTAGTTTGTGAAATCATCAACTCAATTTTCATCTGAACTTTGTTTACAATTTTCCTCTAATCGACTAACTTTTTGCTATAGAAAACTGTAATAGGGTTTGTAATAGTGGATTAGCAGAATCGGCTCACTATTTTTAAAAAATATTTAAGAATAGTTCTACGCAACTTAGTTCTATGCTTGCCCCTCTAGATGTTGATAGCCCTTAACAATGAGCCCAGAAATCTAAAATCTGCTAGCAAAGTTTGCGGAAAACTTTTACTAAAGAAAATAAAAATTCTTCAAGCAGCCTATGGCTTTCTTAGCTTTACAAGCTAGCTGCGTCAAATTGCGTCTTGCAGATGGTTAACAAGGCGTCTGCTAGGGATTAGTATGCTTAAATTTAATACCATATATCGGAAACAACTTCGATATCTAGGCTGGATAATATAAACCGGCACGTCTGAAATAAATCGATGTACGTACGTGAAGAAAATCAATAATAGTAGTAGAGATAACCTTCATTTGTTGAATTCGTGTGGCGGCAGGCTGTGGATAAAGAAGAATGAAAAAATACACTAAAAAAAAGGACAAAAAACGTTTAGTAAAGAAACACACTCTGTAATAGCGACAAACTATCAACGGCTATGAACGCAGTGTTCTTGGTGTCTCCAAATCCAGTGAACACGGTCCAACTTTCGAAAATACATACTTGCCTGCTAGGTTACTTGGGTTTATCTTTTTTTGCGTCATCACAAATTAGAGGTTCATTCAGAGACGAAATAGACGATCGACTCGACCTATTACGTTCATTGCTAAGGAAAAGTCGAGGTACCAGTAGGTAAATAGACCGTTGCCTCCGGCGATGAAAGCTTAAGTAGGCGCTCTAGTTTTACTGATTTGGTTCTTTGGTGTCTATGATTATTAGCACTATAGGACCACTTTATCGCTTGTTTTCGATACGATCTAGAATATATATATGTATGTATGTATGTTTATTATGAAGCATTAAAACGTTGGTTGGAGGCTGACAAGGGCTTATGTACGCTAACTGTGCCTAAACTAGCGGTTACATATTCCGTATAGGCTGCATAAGACATGTAGATTTACTTAACAATTAAAAGGGATCTCTAAAGGGGAATCTAAAGGGGATAAAGGGGAAATCTTCGATGCCATTGTTAAAGTAAGTAATGATTCTATTCATAGAGGTCTCGTCTTACATGTCATACACAACTGCACTGGGTCGTGTCGTTAGCTGTTAGGTCTAGATGAAAGATCAGTAAAGCACGTCGAAAATGTCGTTTTCCACCATTTGAAGTCTAGACTTGGAGCAAAAGGAGAACTTAGAACATTTTAAAGAAGATCCCTCTGTGCAAAATGGGAGCCGAATGTTTCAGTGGGGATCTATGTAGAGGTCAATTCATAATCTTGGCGAACTGAGTGGAAACGCAATATATATTCCTGTATCTGAAGTGGACATTGTAGCGTGAAAGTAGCCAAAAACCGAGTGCGGTATTCGCCTATGCGGCAATAGGGTTTAGGACCTCTTTTGATGTAATTTTGTACGTTGTTTTCAGGCTGGTAATGATTTCTGGCTCATCAAAGTTTTCACAAACTCAGAGCTATCTCATCAGCTTGGTATCATCTATCCAATGCGGTAATACCCTAATCGCGGTAGTAGTGAACTCTAGAGTGCTCGTTTTAAAGATCTAAATACACGGCTGTAATATTGCCGTTACATGCTAGGGTATTTAGAACAAAAAAGCTATTCTGGATTATAGCCCATGCGTGCACAGGGGTACACAGTTACCACTAAAAGATAGAGGGTCAAGTCGTTTTCCCTGGGCTATCATTCTTCATTCAATTGGATGGTCCCTTCTTACATTATAATACAGCTGCGGTACTTAGGCAAACGGGAATCCGTATTAAAGTATCGCTAAGAACATGAAATTGCAAGTCACGAGTGAGATCCTTTAGTAAACGGAGAAAGGTCGAACTGTGTCGAACAAGCGATCTGACAAGATTCTGACTCGTTAAGTTTCCTCTTGCTCCGCAATTTACTACCTAATGTCTGTTGACACACTTCGTTGTGCCATATGGACATATGGCAGCAGCCACGGTTACTACTTACGTCAAAAACTGCTATGGCAAAGGAGTCGGAAGGTTCTTTAGGTAGATTACGATTAAGAGAATTTTTACCGGTGCCTGCAGTCCTGACAGACGTTTAGTATTTTCTGGCCGGAAAGATAGAGGTTGTATAGTAACCTAATTAATATTTGGTTGTATATTTTAGTGGGAGACTTGTTGTTATTGTTGTCAGAGAATCTAACAACAACTCACCTCACAGTCTAGGCACATGCGAAGCCATTTGGTACGCAGCGTTTAGGTACACTAGCGGAACATAGCAAAGCTATTAACGGCGGATATGGAGAATTTAGCCCGGTGATTAACACATGAAAGTCGATCTATCTCAAACATTATACTGCATCAATCTCAAAGCCTTAACGCATCATTCTCGATTTTCTGTGCCTACCTAACATGGTAAAGCCGTTTGTAAGTACCTGGCTCTGCTGGTAGCTGAAAGAGGTGTACTGTGGTTTGTCGTCGGCGTCGTCTGCGCGTGCGGCTCGCCAGAACCTCCGCCACCTCCAGGCGTTGGCATCACAACTTCGCAACGCATCTCGGCTTCGCTATGAACGAATACCCCTATGCCACATCGACGCGCCTGTTCCACCTCGTCAAGCATCCTACAATGCAAGAAATAGTACAAAAACACAATGCAACATGAGAATGACAACAATACGGGAACACGAACAAGGCTCAGCTAGTTATACAGTTACCCATAAGACACGACCCAGACCGAAAAACAAACACACGTAGAGAAGTAGTGCAATTAAGCTCTGGACAAAAGGGCGATACGTTAAGGAATCGTCAGGAATAACGAATGCACGGTACAAAACAGAGCAGGCATAGTCCTAACTTGAGTTCCCTTTCACTGTAATCATATGAGAATGGCACCAAAGCATTGTAACCCTGCTGAAGGAAATAATCAAAGTTACTCTAAGTAACTTTGACTATTTCCTTCAGCAGCTTGTTCAAAAAATTTACTACCTTTGTTGACTTACAAATGATCTCTTCCGGCTTAGAAGTTTATAGTAAGCCTTATAATAGTGCTTTATAATATTAACTAGCGTTACATGTGGACTAAAGCATACGTTTGCTGATTAGTATGCACGGCAAGAAAACAGGACAGTCTCTAGGCTTCGAGCCTATTCATAACCTAGTCATATATTCTGAAGTATTACACACACCTGACTTGTCTAGACTGCCATCTCGATTTGCGCCTTAACAACTAACCTTGTTTTTATTTTTTCTACCTTTGAGAATCAAAAGGTGTTCATATATATATATATATATATATATGGACCGAAATCGCACCATAGCTCCTTTCAGAATATTCAATGTACACTTTAGGAGACATCGAAAGGATTTCACAGGTGACGAGCAATCGGTTTTGCCCATCCACTGCGGACAAAAAGCGTATCTGTTACGTCTCCAAAAACGCATCGTTGTGAACAGTCCGCATTGATAAAGGGTAGCCTCGCAGCTGCTTCGAAAAATGCTTACATACTATATCGACAAATATAACGAATAATTATGGCTTTATAAAGGTAATCGATAGGATTGTGACTAAGACATCGCTCCACTATAGCATTGTTGCCCTACAAAGACGTTTTTAGCGGGCAATTTATACCTAACACGTAAATATTTTCTACCGGTGCGCAGTTTTATTTTTAATTTATCGCAAGCCTATGAAAAACGAACCGGGAAAACTATATGTAGTGTATGCCTATTTGGGAGCGGTAAGGAGAGCTGTCTGCCATTCAGTGTGTTTCTAAGGATTCCTTGGTCTCAGAGATTGTAGGAGTGTTTTTTATACCTTGTACGTATGTGCCGGAATTGAAGTAAGCCATGCCCATACAAATGCGTGAAGGCAAATGAAGCCAATCTGCTTTTACACACTTGACTCACTCGAATTTTAACAGTCGAAATTTGCATGCGAGGCTGTCCATGTAGCACTGACAGCCGCCCTAAGAATTCAGAGCTATCATTATAACCTTGGTAAAGACAAAAGTGCTTCTGCAAAAGAGCTGCAAAAATGGTCAGTCTGATCTGTGGAAGGGCCAAAGTGGAAAAAGGCCTATAAGCAAATCTGTGCGTACATGGCAAATAACTGCAAAGATGAAAGAGAAGCATTAGAAGCCATGTTTTACAAATAGCATTGCAAATCAATCAATGCGGATACTTGCGGATGTACATTATTTGCACCGTCCAGCTAACGTCCTTCAACTTGAATGAATCTTATCGGTACCGGTTACAAGCGTTGAAACTGTTGACACAGGTCTGATTTACCATATCCTAGTATTTTTGGTAACTACATGGGCAGATTAACTAGTGTCATATCTATAGCACGTAAAGTTCTAAGCTGAAGTAGCCGCTGGCTTTAGTTATTGCAGTCACCAAGTAGAACGTCTTTAAGTTTCCCTTACAAAGTGCGACCGAATCAATCGTTGGTGTTACAATGACGAAATGGTACTAGCTGATGAAACTACACTGCTAAAACTGGTCATTAGGTAAGCATCGAATCATCTTGGGTATATAATCGTCCTTGAAACTGTCCGTAGATCGCTAGAACCATTGGTACCGAATGGCGTACTATTTATTTGATCTTCGCTCATAATGTACACCACGCCTTATATATTCAGGCGTCGCTTTGAGTTCTTCCAGTTCTCAATAGCTCAGAACATTGTTTTTAGTCATGACGTGAAATATTTCCCGAACTTTACGTTGAGACTAGATGAGCTGGGTTTGGGTTAATTTTTAACTTTCTACGTATGTACAGAAGACCTTCCAAGGACTTTGCAACTCTTAACTTATTAACTATAGTTAATGTGACTAGAGGCTAATCACATCGTTATTAGAATGAGAAAGCTTATTGAAATCTCAGGTGTTGGTGCATTTTTGAACAGCTAGAGCAGACTTGCAAACAGAAAAACTTAATGATAGGTGGGCCTCTACTAAATACGTAAGCTGTTCCGGGGTCCAACGCGTCAGAGCATACGGAAGACTAAACGATTTTTATTCTACATTTCGGTACCGATTACAAGCGTTGAAACTGTTGACACAGGTCTGATTTACCATATCCTAGTATTTTTGGTAACTACACGGGCAGATTAACTCGTATTATATTTATAGCACGTAAAGTTCTAAGCTGAAGTAGCTGCTGGCTTTAATTATAGAGTAGTAGTAGTAGTAGTAACACAAGTTCCTTAAATCCTTTACCTCTAAATTGATTGTTTATTTCTATAATATATTTGCAAATGCTCTTCAAGGTGGGTTGTAGTTCATGCGCAGGACACGAAATTTTATATTAAGTTTAGGTTTCAAAAACGGGAGTTACAAACGACGGTTAAGTAAATAACGAAACTAGGACTCTTCTATGCCTGTATGTTTGTTCTGGGTCACTTTTTTTACCTGTGATCAAGAAATCACTTCGCTTAAGTCGTCACAGGCTCCCACTGCGGTTAACAGCATAATGTAGTCGGCTCGATATGTGATAATATATTTTTTTGGATCTCGTAGCGCTGCAGGCTTCATGCAGCTAGCTTTTTGCATCCTGCGGTACCCATCAGCGGTAGAAAAAGGATTATGTAATAATGCATGCATCCTGCGGTACTCATCAGCGGTAGAAAAAGGATTATGTAATAATGCAAGGTAAGTTGGATATATTTGTAGTCCCCAGCTAAACTGGTACCAAAAACAAAGTGATCGCAATCATGCATTTCGAATAAACTATAGCTAATCGATTATTTGTTCGGTAAATATATTTTAGCAGGTAATTATGTACCTGTTAGGCTCAAGTGCTGTCCACCAGTTTTTGCAGGACAATCGCACTCTTGAAACGGTCTTCTCAAAAAACTCCATTTTTTCAACGAAGATCCGCCGTTGCTCCTCTCGCCGTAACGCCGATCGTATTGATCTTTTCTCCTCATCCTGAAAATTACAGTGAAAATAATCTTTTCCAGAAAATTGTGCAGAGCTCATTTGAAATTTTGTGTCAGTTTGTTTGCGCTAAAGGGATCCTACAGGCCCATTGGTTGTTCTTTTACTCTTGTTCGGCTAGCCGCAAAAAAGATTGGCGGATTTGCTCTCGATACTTGAAAGCCACATTAAATGAGGACATGCAGGTGAGGACGAACTGGAAAATGCTCTAGGCCCAACGTTGTTCAGTCTGGACTCTAAAAAGAACTAGCGAAGTCCCTGGTGAAGTTATCATTGAATATCCGGCAGTTATATAGCGGCTCACAGGAAGTTACCAACGGTGTTGATCTGCGTGATCTAAAACATCATCGTACTCGGGATTAAAATCGGCTATTTCTATTCAATTCTGTAAAATTTAAAGCATCTATACAATGGAAGACTGAAAAACCACGGGGCCATATACAACAAACTATCGAAAAAACTAAAAAAATTCACTTCATTTTGATAAATGAAGTTTATAAATATAGCTCAAAGACTTCGTTCAGAATTAGTACTGCAGCTTTGTTCGTTCCTGTCGTTCTGTTCTAGGTAACAGGTCAATACATGTTACAGGTAAGAGTAACGACGATGTGCGGCAGAACTTATCGACAGATATTATAAAGTTCCTTCTAGTAGTTTGGTTATCCGGCCAGCGGTATAATAAACCATTTTATGTTGTGCGTCACTAATACCGGAGAGCAATGATGATGAGATTTCAAATACGAGGCATCAGTACAACTCGAGTGGGAAGAAGTCACTAATCAAAACGTAATTGAATAAGAAAGAAAGGTCACGCCTGAAGCAAAATCTGTGCAAAAAAGTGGCACGCGATGTTAATGCAAGGAAAGACTTTTTGATTGTTAGATCCTCCTTACGATGCCGTTTTATTGATAGTTCCCACACGGGACTAAAACAGATGGGTGAATCTGCCAACTTCAGCAAGTATGGCGGCCCTTCCTGATTATAAGCTCTTTTGAATATCGTCAGGGGCTCATTTCGAAATCCCCACAGCACAACATTCGTGCTTTGATACCAAGATACTCTAACGTCGTAACAAGACCCATATTTCTCTGCCGCTAAATCAGCATTCGTCGATTATGAAAAAGGTACGGGCTGCCTTACTTTGATTGCGTTCTCACGCGGAAATATCTCTGAGCAAGACGTTGAAGCCAAAATATTAAAGCTTTAGAATACCCACTTTTGGAAGCAACGTTGTGTATTCGTATTCATGTTTATAGCTATTAGACTGTGACGCTGTACAGACTACACTTTATTGGGTAATTTTTTTTTCAAGAACCAAATTATGGCCATGAGCAATAAAGTTCTTCACAACAAAAGCTGGGCTTACCAACTGGATCTATAATGAAGGAGCATTGCCTCAGCGATGGCGCCCTGTACCCGCATTAACACGTCGCATGAGGATGTACGTGGGGAAATACTGACTACTATAAACGAAACATGCTTACCGTAAAATTGTAGTCGTTAACGAGGAAATAAATCCTCGATAAGTTCTGATTGTGAAAGCAACAAAAGGCTTGCTCTAACATCTACATTCTGTATAATGTCTATAGCCCTACGTAATGCGATCAATAATTTGTAATAGATACGAAACATATATCTTGGCCAGGGACTTCCACAGATTCATATATATATTATGAATACTAGTGATTAAAACGAACAAAACAAAATTTACAACCAAATAAACAACCAACCGTAGTCGGAGCTTCGTTTTCAGTTATTGAATATCTCTGTCCCCAAAACCGTTCGGCTTAATGGCGGTACTTGTATGAATATGGAAATTCTCCACCTTACCTATATTCACTGTACCATTTTCTTTAACTTTTAAGGGCAAGTGGAAAATTTTCTTGCTACATAGATTACTAATGTGTCTTTAATCTAAATGTTTAATGTTGCCCAATGCAAACTATTTAACAGAGTCGTTTCTCTTATATTCTAGTGAAGTTTATGTCATAGGAAGGGCGTATACTAAATAGAGATGATCAAAACTGTTTTCGCGGCTAAACCTCCTTTCAGTTGACGTATCACCACGGCAACGTACATACGTGTGGGTGTCTCTCATTTTCCTCGCGCCAATTATCAGAATAATAATTTTTTATTCTTTCTTTTATTCAGTAAAAGCAGGTTCACGGTAATTATGGTACGGTGTACCTGTTGTTCCGTTGCGGTTATTCCGTTAACTTATACTTTTAAAAATTACGTTTTTGGTAATTCCACTTTGCTATAGCGACAAACCAGACATGACGCTTGTATTGTGTCGTTTTATCGTCAACTTAAGCGTATGACTATGAAATCGTAACTGATCCACACACGTTCTTACACGTATATATATATACATATATTGTTTGTTGTATATATACTCATTTAAAGGGTTAGAATACTATAAACGCGATTGCTCACCAGCATCCGATTAATGAGCAAAAACAATGTGTGATCGTAAACTACCGTGAATTCGACAGGCTGTTGCTCTGCCTTCGCGAGGCTGAGCGGTCGATTTTTCTGTCATCGTCAGTTTTTCCCGTTTTAATCAACAAAGGAAAGAACAGATGATTCAGCCGTCCATTAGGAGAACAAACAAGAGCCAATGACAAACGCTATTAACTATTTAGTCTCAACTAATAGCCTCGCAAGAATGATTTAAAGCATTTTAGCAAATTCAAGGTTTTTCTTTTTCGTAAAAATCGTATGTGTTTTTGTATATCTTGAGGCAGCAACCCTGCTCGCTTTCAGCCATAGTTAGCCATCCAATATCAGTATCGGCAGGTAAAAAGGTAATGTGTTACTTACGCAGTACTTGCCTTACGACGCAACTATGGAAGTGCTGTTTATTCTAACAGCGGTAACAATAAGTAGAAGCTATTTTGTCAACATAAAAAACTTCAGAAAAAATTTATGAACTTTATAAACAAAATTCATGTCTTAGGTTTCTTTCAAGGATTGCCTTACTTATTTTTCTAACAGAAGACACACAAATTGTTGCAAAAAACTGCTGTTCATTTCACTGTAATAGATATTTGTAATAGAAACATCTTACTATAATTTCTAGTCGTACTATAGATATTTGATATATATTGATATAAAATAATAAAACCGTTTGAACGATCGCAGTAGCTACTTCGGTATCTTGACGCTGAGTCATTATAACATAGCAGAATAGGAAATACAAGAATTCTATTAGGATGGTCCTTTTATAAATGGTGTGCCACATACTTGAGTTCGCTTTTATAGCGTAATAGTTTGCATATGTTCCGTTACTTCAATAGTCTTTAAGTGACAACTCTCCAAAACTTTTAGCCTACCTTAAATATATATATATATGTAATATTATAGTATGTACTACAGTATTTTTCGTGTACTGATTTCAGCGTATGACTACTTGATTGTGCGCGCCGTATAATAATGTTCCAAAGTACGATTTGTGATAGGGAAAGTACTCGCGTAAAGAGTTCCTCACCCTGTTGGATATCCCATTGGAGTGGGAGAGGAAGACGGGGGAGAGGGAAAGAGGAGAAGAAAAGCAATATGATGTTTTTGTAATTTTTCAGGCGCTCCATAGCCGTTGCGGCTCTTCTAAGCTTCAGTTTCAATTTGCTTACATCCGAATCTTTATAGCGTCACGATCCATGAACGCAGTTTACGACCACACACAAATCTTGCCTTCGGTCGACAGGGATGGCATCGCGCGACTTTCTGTTTTGCAGTCTCAAAGGACCGATCCTTCGGCTATGCGTAGTAGAGAGCGTACGAGAGACCTGGGAATGCGGGGTGACCCGTACGAAAGCGGAGGAATGGCCACAGGAAGTTCCACTCTTTTCCATCATTCGCGACTAAGTCTTCTGCTATCTACTAGTCTGTTATTGCTGCGTATGTCTCTCAACCCTCATATCCGCTAAAATCGTCTTTATCAAATCGATCAAACGCATATAGGCGCCATTCTTAACATTGGTGGCCTCCAGTCCCAACATTGGCGATGGCAGGAGCCTCCAAATGACAGTGGTTGATAACGCTGAAGCCAAATAATGCCAACCTGCACCGTCTGTCTGCAGGAGGCAATTCTGGAGCACTGCCAGCTTACAGGCGTATATGTTGTACCGCGATTCGCCTCAATGTAATGTCTCAATGTCCATGCTGTCTCTCCAAGCAGCTGCCGGTACCTCTAGGCTCGCTGGGTTGTTCTCTTCGAGTCGTAGTGGCTTCTGGGGTCTTAGTTGCGCCCTATACGCTATACGTTCTTCCCCTTTATTTTTCAATCCGGAGTCGAAAGTCCAGCACCGCCAATATATAACTTACATATTTGCCATTTGCTGAGCTGGCTGAATGAAGTGTTCCTAGCCTTGTGTCTTTTCCCCCCCATCTTACATAACAACGCGGATGATGGCCTTAAGTCTGGGTTCTGCTAACAAGAAGGGTAAATTGCTTGTCATAGACCTAAAAGCGAGTGCATGTGAGGCCTTCCCGATGCTGTTGGCGTCTTGTCACCGACTACACGTGACACAAACGATTCTAACCCCACGGGACGGGGGGGCGCCATGGTAGCCCATTTCAAAGCGCGCAGAATGAGTCCAACATTTGTACTGGACCATGAACGCACTATAGGAACAAACACAAGTCCTAGTGAATGACGTCAGTCATACGCCACTCAAGGCGCATCAACTCTTTCAGCGGTCGGAAGAAAGACGGCCGTTAGTCGTGGGTTGGATGTTTAGGAAGACACTTAATTGAAAGCCGGAGCGGCCTAAAGAATCGCAACTCGAGTGCTAGAAATATAGCAATCGGATACATTCGAAATGAAGCTATGAAAAAAACAAGCAACTGACCAGGAAGGAAAAGTGACAAATGTCGGCAAAATAATGACGATAATGGTGACACCTTGATAACGAAAGCAATCGTTATAATGGAGAAGAAGGGATCGTCTTAACCCGTACGTCCGTCAAGATCATCCACCTATGTATAGGCTATGCTAAGGGTAAAATAGGAAGCTAAATAAATATAATTATATTCATTTCCTTGTTTACCTTATCACGGGTGTAACTTAGTACACACACTAAAAACATACAAGTTTGATTTAAACAAAATTCTAAGAGACGTATATTTGCGTCATCAAATGCAATCTGGTCGTTTGGTGATATAACTTTACTTCCACGCATGCATAATGCAGCAAAAGCTTGGTTTAGAATTAATAGATGCTTAAGATGTTTCTGATAAAAAGAAAAAAGTTAAGCACATGTTCGTGTGTTGATGTAGGCGTAAGAATTGGGATATGCCCGCCCTATGGCAGGCAGTGATTTAAGCGCCGCTAAGATCTTTTCAGTATGGGTCAGATGAGTTGGTCTTGACACACATATACAAATGTTGAAACGAACGAACGAAACAGACTGAGTTACTGATAATGGTTACTCAGTGATTAAGCTTATACAGCAAAATATCGCCAGGATTACAGGATCGACTATAAATCATTAATTGAAATTCGCGATATTCTGGACCCTCTAAGACAAACATTTAGGCAGAAGGCAACAGATATTAAAGGCCCGGTATATTCACGAGTTGATTTTAAATTGTCTTCGAAGGCGTACCTTTAAGGGCACAGCCGAGATTGGACCCTTCAGAATCCTTTTCCTATTTTCATCCACGTTTCTTGATAGTGCGGCATAAAAACGCTGTTTGTGCTAGGCCACACCAGAGTAGTGAATACCTGGCCTAAAACAGGGTCACCGATTCTATCGGATGCCTCGGATAGCAACTGTAATAGCACAGTAACTCGACTGCACTAGCTCTGCTGATGCATCGATTAATGACTACACAAAAGTTTTTGATAACCCTACTGTTCTGGCAGCTTTCATGGTTTTAATAAAAGGGACAGATATATTATCATAAAATAATTAAAACACATCAAGATATATTTGCAAAACATACACGAGAGGTTAAGAACGACCACATTCGGAAACGAAGCGTTACCTTCAAGTGAAAGGATCATTATTAGACTGGTAGCGGCAAATCGAACAAGGGGTAAAATGTAAAAAGGAATGTTTCGCGTTGTCGAGTTTTTTTACAGCTGGAGGTTTTATGGAAAATCGAAATCGATTGCCTAAGAGTAACATGTACGACCTTGACCTAGTAGCTACGATAAACTCATCAATGCGTGCCACTTAAAGTGTGCTACTTAACTTCGAAATTACGCGTACATAACTTCCGAATAATCGCCTTATTAGCTTTCAATCGATTAATAATATCCTATAAGTTTACGCGTCAAAGGTTGGGATTAGCATTCAACAGGAATGTGTCATAGCTCTGTGCTAGTGTGGGAGTTTTCGAAGCAAAAGTACATAAAAATGGCCTTCGGGTGAATACAGTGGGGTAGATTATCTTGCAACATGCAGACATTGGGACTATCAGGCCGAGCGTTACCTGATGTCGAGGGAGTGCTCGACGAAAAGAATATGTCCAAAAGTGTTCTTCATCAGTAAATATGGCAGACAGTTGAAAGTCCTTTAGTGGTAGGTTTGTCACAGTACCTTCTATGAAGCACAGATAGATCATCGCCAATTCACCTGGCGTCCGTTCAGTTTTTCCAATGAAGACTATGACAGGTAGATAAGAACAATCCTTTGAGTTGTACCGCATTATAAGCATTATCACACTAGCTTTTATATCTATATCTGACTGACAATGGCTTCCGTTAGAAGAGCTACGACAGGGCGTTCCACTTTACGTGATGTATTATACATGCAACATATACGGCTATGACACGCCACCCATATGCACAATATATACGCGCAAAAAATAGGAGACTAGTACGTAGAACGAGACGTACGTCGTTCGTTGCACGGTTGAAAGGGGTCGAGCGCCTCACCGTTTGGTCGTGGCGGGTAGTTTTAACAATTCAGCTTGTTTTTTCCCTATGGCTCTACGTAATAGCAACCGGAAACGTTGATACGTAGATAAAGTTACACACCAGAAAAGAGGGAAAGAGAGACGATAAGCGGAGCCTCGAAGAGTATAACAATAAGAAACATTTGTGCTTTTCCCTATAGGCTGGTCTAGTATTTTTGCACCCTAGCGAAGCTGAATTATGGGGAACTAATGATGCAGGCAGCGGAATTATGTTCTTCGCTACCTCTCATACGCTATACTGTGTTGTGCCTCTATCATTATTCCCTCCTAAGTACTCCGTCGTTCATTTTCGAAGCGCATGCTGTTCTCTCGTTATTCAGCTCCCTTTCGTAGTCGCCTTTACAAACCCTCTCATTTGTCACAGGTTGAGCCTTCTAAGGTTGAGATCATTTTTCTGTAACAGAACAGTTTTTCTCGCACTTTGTTTCATTTCTGTTATAAGCAGTCGCTGCTGACAACGCGACAGAGATGAACGAAAAGTGTGAGGAAAACAGGAACAGGGAAACGGAGGCTGCGGAAACCAAGTATGTGGCAAGCTGATTTGATGGGACCATACAGAATATTTTTTGAATATTCATCTATGTGTATGAAACATCCTTGATGATTTCTTAATATCAATATTTGCATATTTAACATAAAACAATGTTGTTTTCCGTTTCCGCCCCAATGAAACGTGCCTCTCTTTTGATTTCGAGTCAACAAGCAAATCAATGAAATTTATCTTAGCTCATACATAAACATTTGCATATCTGTGTATTTATTTGCAGAATTACTGTCTAGTACAGATCATTTAGTTTCCAGGAGTGAAATTCAAAAATGAGACTGGTTTCGCTTAGCAAGAAAGTCCAAGGTCAACCTAATTATCTCTCGTGATATACGCAAACAACAGTGCTTTGTATATTGAGTGAACGTTTTAGACATACAG
This sequence comes from Varroa jacobsoni, assembly GCF_002532875.2. Classification (NCBI taxonomy): domain Eukaryota; kingdom Metazoa; phylum Arthropoda; class Arachnida; order Mesostigmata; family Varroidae; genus Varroa; species Varroa jacobsoni. The sequence goes on from NW_019213680.1 coordinate 120,179, forward strand.
TTTGAAGGTTATTATTAGAGAAGCCAAAATTAGCCATTTTGAAACTTTTGAGAAGGGTTTCAAAGTTAAAACCAAACTAGCTAGCTAATCATCGAAACGAAAATTGACATATCGAGGTGGATTAGTTATATGCGAGCTTTCTCACGGCTTGAGCTTGCTCTTTTTAATGAACTTCACGCGAAGGTTACGCGTGAAGCAGTGTGCAGAAATTGCATGCCTTCAATGAAAAGTGGCAGCTCGTAACAAATCAGCGACTTTCTACCGTTTCTCTTACTAAAGTATTTAGGTGTACCGACATATTGGTGTACTATACGGCACGATTAATACAGGCGTACATACGTATCATGGGTAATCTTTTTACTAATTGCAAAAGGCGTTTCATTAAAAAAATGTCTTGTTAAAACTTACGTCAAGCGATCTATATTTAAACTTTTAACACTTTGTATAACTTCTTAAGAGGTGGTGTAGCACTACATACTTTAAGGAGGATCTGGAACATTTTTCGGTCATAAGGCTTTATCGCCGGCTAACGAAGTACTTTATACAACTAGCTAAATAGCTTGAATAAGAATTTATCCGTGTCTTGTAAACATTAGCACCAATGGTCGAACGAATTTGCCTATATAGTATACATCTCAACGTGCATAACGCAAACGCTACTATGTTCCGTAAAAAACGTCTGTATTCACCAGTTCTTCTTCAATAGTAAATAAAGAGAAATAAATAAAACCGAAATGTTTTGTCTGCCTCTTTAATAATCCGCTTACGCGTCTATTTTTTTGAAGGCAGTAAATCCTTGTCCCGTTTACCCCATACGTACACAGCAATAAGTACAACCTCTGGGTAATCTGTTTTCGCAAAAAAGTTCTTTTCCATCAGCACTATACTAAAAATCTGTTAGGGCCATCAGCAAAAGTAATATTTTCAATAGAACGATAAACGTTGATCTTTCATTAATGCCGACGGGCAACCGGATCATACTCGAGGCACGCCGCTTACATAATAATTCACTGTTTAGGTATAGCGTGTCTCCGACACGCACGGATTATTATGAGCCTATATTTACTAATCCTCACACGCGTTTCTGGTTTATTATACTGTACCACTCTGTTAAGAAATGAAAGTCAGCGAGAGACAAACGCCAACTTGTGCCTATCGCGTCAGTACCCTTTATCGCATGGATCATCTGTAAGTATCCTTGCATGGTTCGAATTATACAACAACGCAAATACCATTATCCTATCATAGAGTCAATAGCCTATGGTTATAATTGGGCGTAAAAACATCTGATAAGCCGGCGACAATAACCGCGTGATTGTGTGGACAGCAATGGCTCCTCCAATGCTGAAAAAGTGGGCTTTTAGTTCTTCTAGTTACATGTTTGACAATATCTATTATTTTAAAAGTTATATACATTTTTTTACACAGTTCAAATCTTTATATTTTCACAACAATAAGTTACCTACAAAAATAACATCTCTCTAAATTATTAAACAAGTAACTAACTATCTCTATTTTAATCTATTGCCACAAAACAAGACACTATGCGCTTCGGCGCACTGCAGTTTCCGTCAAGTTACTTTAGATCACTAAGTCAAGTTTCTAGGTTAGATACTATTGGCTCTATGCGTACATTAATTTTTCGATCACTTTTTTTTCAAAAGTCCTACACATAATAGACAAAATTCAACTGTATGTAGTATCTTACTAGTATGAATGCATGCAAGATGTGCTTAAGAACATACCAGCACCGGCTTATAATCGAAGTATTTGATATTTCCCACGTTTGCGATGACATGGTGACGGTAGTTCGGCAACTGCGCGACTGGGCAGCCGTTTAACGTGAGCTCACACAGTTCGGTGCACTCTGACAAGGGTCCCAGTGCATCCAAACTGTAAAGTGGTCCATTGTTACCCGACACAACAAGCGGGTAAACGGGCACAGACGCACAAAGGATGTTGAAATACAAACGTTACATATAGAACTGAAAACATGAGTTTTGCCATACAGAAAAATGTTATTTTATAAAAAAAGCGTTCTGTTGTATGCCAGCGAGGGTATTTTCATTGTACTGATACCATTATGAAAATAAAACTTTATTGTTAAAATTAACTTTATCATTATTTAATTTCTAATTTCTGGTAAACACGTCGAACTCGTATTGAACCTGTTGTCTTATCGAGGGCTGGTCTTTTGGAGAGAGAATCTACTTTCAGCTCGTCAGCCTGGCTGCTAAGGTTGTAAAATTCGAGATGTGAAACGCCGTCATCTAATCAAAAAAACCTTTGATTGATAATTGCTAACTGATAGACGCAGGCCTTAGGAAATGCATATTATTTTCCACACATATTTTCCATCATGTTTTTACTGTTTTAGGCCAACATATCATTATCAGACGCATTTCAAATCCCACACATCGGCGTCGCTCTCGAGCTTTGGACGATAGAAAAACATTGCGATGATCATGTAACAATTCGAATTTCATTTTGCCAAACTACCAAGATGATCTCGCTTCTCAACGCACAGAAGAATGAGGACTTTTACGATGACGGGTTTTATCGTCATTGTAAGCTAGATGCCCGAGCGAAACTTCATTGCGGAAACGCCTTTTTAAGGACATCGCCAACACGCCACATTTGCACCGTCACTGAGACTGTGACGAGATAAAGAAATACAGACGATAAATGGGCAGATTTGTCCAAAAGATCATGTTCGTGCGTTACATCTTAAAGCAAGGTACACTCTCAAGCCAATATAGGCTATCTTACAAGAGCCTGAATAGAGTGTATTATTGATTCCTTAATTGGATAAGTGTACATGCTTCGAAGGTACCGACTCAAAAAAAGGTCGGATATATTTCTAGTGTAAACATCTTTCCACCCTGGTTCGTTTGGATCGCTATCAAATAATTTTTCAGCGAAATTTAAAGCTATCCTCTTAAAGACGGATTCCTTCAGTTGAGAATTTATTATACTTTTAATATTAGAAGGCATCATAAATGTTTAGCTAAAGCCGAAAAATTAGGACGACTACTTACGTACTTCTATGCACTATACGAGTTTGTAGTATCTGTATTCTTTAGGGATCTCTATCTTCGATCAACACGAGGCTGGTTCAATCCGCGCAGGGGTGTGAGAGCATGTGTACTCCCCCGTCATTATTCTTATTATCATTTATGTTATCATCATATTATTATTATTATTATTATCATTGCTTTTTCCATATTCATACTTCAAGCTGAGAACGATCAGGCTGTCATCATCTCTGACGGATTGCTGTGCTAGCGTCGAACTAATCTGAAGGTTTCTCGCAGTCATTACAAGGGGCGAAAAAGTTAGGTGAATTTCTCCGCGAAAAGAACAAGCCGTGCCGGGAAAACCAGCAGGCAGCGCCGTGAACAAGAGGATCAGTTAGTTCAGCTCTAGATATGGAGGATTAAGGAAGTCGAGGGAAACGTAAGAAGGGCAAAATGTCTCCTCTACGCCTTCTAAAATACGAACTTTAAAAGGTGTAATTTTCTGGAGAATGACGAAGAATGAAACCGAGGAAAGTTATTGTGACAGTACTGTGTTGTGAGTGACGAGTGGTCTTGGACCAGCCTCGTAGCCTGTAGCTCAACTTTACGATAAGGACACATCGTCAGGTCTAATAGAGTAAACTAATTTGCTATTTGTATTAAAATCAAAGGCAGTGCTTCTAGATAATATGGCGATACTTTGAGGTTGTGAATTATTTTCGTGCGAATTATATTGTATAATAACTTATGCTAATGGTGAATTGGAGTAAAGGTTACGTTTTACAAAATGCGTAAAAAAAGGTGACAGTTGCAAGTTTTATACGTAATGTAGTAAACCTGATATGGCTAGGGTCACTCATTATCCAAGTGTGTCAAACCTGGATGTCTCGTGCGTTTACTGTGTATATTTTGTTTTTAATCGATGTTTTATAGTCGTCTAAAACTCGAAAAATGCCAATTTAGATTTGTATGTATTTCATAAGGATCATTTCAAAATACGAAATTATAAAACTTACTTATGCGAATTTTCAAATTGACTCTTTCGTTGAGAATTTTTAATTAGGGGTAATTGTAATGCGCACCGTAGGTATACATGATATACAGTGTGGAAGGTATTTTAACCGAATAGATACATCAATTAGCCATCCAGCTTCCTGCAATTTGAACATGAACGATCCATGGTACCCCTATAAATCTTCCTCATAATCAGAATAGTCATGGTCATGCCGTGCGCCCAAAGGTAGGTCTGTCATACACATGAGGCGCAAAGTTGCCACAGAGCTGCAACGTTCACGAATTGCAGCTTTACATAAAGCCGTGGCCCTGCTTTACTGCAGGTTACAGGGTCAATAAAAACATATACGTACGGCTGATTGGTAACGAGAGACTCGCATAACTTTCGTATCTCCCTAAAAAAAAAACCCAAATATATATATATATATATATTTGGGTTTTTTTTTGCCTGTGCCTGCATATATATATATATATATATATGCAGGCACAGGCCTAGCAATTAGCTTCAATCTCGATACACTTAATTACAATATATATTTAATTTGCGCTTGGTCTCCTAAGAAAGTACTATAAAGGAAAGTACTACGATTACTATGCTAGTAATAACTTGTTGTTCTGTTGTGGGTGAGATGTTATCTTTTTTGTTTGTTTCAGGTTATTTGCGGGTTATAGGATATGGCCTTTCATCAGAATTAGGGCGTTGTGCTTTAACAACACTGCGTACAGGTAGCCATTGACAAGTTTTTCTAAATCACCGCATCAAAGTCATATGCGTCATATACTGATTGAAACTTTAGAACTTCGTCTCTATCCTCGAATCCTGAGTTACGAATATTCGTAAGCTTCTCCGTTCCAGAGCATGCGCAGTGAGGTCCGTCAAAACACTAGTTCAGCTGAGATGTATACTCAGTGATTCTGTTTTGCAGAATGTTTTTATCGTTCTCTCGGCCGGTCGTCGTACCGTGCAAGAGATTCGCGCTATCGGTTCATACCATATGCACAGTACATACGTAAATAAAGCCATGAATCCGAAGAAGAGAAAGAACGAATTGCCCAGGTTTCCATTATATTTGCGTTCTACACCCTCACTCCTTATTGCCAGACTGTTTCATCCAGTGGCCATTGCAAACTTTTTTTAAAAAGACGCAGATGTTTTCGTCATTGTACGTACATTGGTATGTTATCGTTCAGAAATAAGGACAACTGTGGAAGTAGCCCTTATTTTGTCGACAACTGCAATAATCATCCAGATGATGAAACTCTATCCACATTTCTGGTCAATTTGTATAATTCAACCAACGTATCTCCAGCACAAATTTATGTTTCTGGTTTTGTTACAGGTAAGGAAATCGTCGAGCGGGCCTACCAAGGGCTGCCGGTAGGACAATCTAGAAGGAACAAAATCGAGCCCTATTGCCAAAGTTCCGTGGCCATTCGAAGACTCTGTAAAGGAGACTCCATTCGTCTTAGGAGATCGGCGTTGTGCCGAATCGGATGAAGAAATTAAAGAAACGTTCTGAAGCTGCGTGCACGATCCGCCTGATTGCAAAGTTGACGAGAAAAATGCCATATCATACGACATGTAGATAGATAACGATTAAACGTGTAGCCTATGTGTAGACAAGGTCCAAATGTCAGCCTGTTTTTCTTCGCTATCGGCACTGTGTTGAGCTTTCAGCATGCTGCGCCCGTAACAACCGCATGTATTTGCAAATCCCGTAACGATGCAATTGTAAACAGAGCATAATTATAAAATTTCACGATACTAGAAATCTTCGGATTGCGACCCTGGATGTTAATTGAGAATTTTCTAATTCGCTAAAATGAAAGCCGTTATTTCACAATTCCACTATGTTTGCTCTCGTTTGCTAAACCGATATTACGCTTGTATATCCACAAAAAGTAGACTCTAGTTTCCGTCTAACTTAATAACTTTTGGGATTGTAGCAGCTTGTCACGTTTGCGCCATTGCGGTCGATAGTTACTCGTCAACTTGTTGCTGCCATTTGCCTAGCTTCGGAGAGAGAATAAAGCATAGCCTAGTAAGTTAACATTCTAACATGATAAGAGATCCGTGTTGTGAGCATGCAACTATAGCAAAGGTAGCAACCTCGAACAACTCATAGCTCTTAGAAACGAACTTACTTAGATAAGCCGCGATAGTTAGATGCTCGATCTTTTATTGTAACCCTACGGTTTCACTATGAGTCACCCGCTGCTAGTGGCCAAATCAATTTGAGCGCAGGCTGTTTTTGTACGAAAACAAAGGGCGTCAGTTTTCCAAGTACATCTGTCAGCTGTTTTTCATCGAACATTATCTATAGCGCTATAAGTCACTAAGTAAATATCGCGAATTTCTCTAAACTCAAGCTGATGTATGTGTTGATCGGCTGAACTAGTTATATATTAATGACTGATTGTAGGTAAGTGATGACCTACCTTTCGATCTGATTACAGCTAAGAAACAGTTTATGAAGTCGATCGAGGAACTCGACTCCTCCGAGCTGTTTAATGAGATTTCGCTTGGCGTTAATCTCGACTAAGCTTGGAAAGTGCCAGACATTTTTAAGGTTGGCAACGCGATTTTCCGCTATGTTGAGCGTATGCAACCGCGACAACTGCGCTGATTCAGGCAGTGCGCGCAGCTGATTTGCTGAGGCGTCAAGAATCTCCAGGGACTCCAGGCACTCAATGCCTTCAAGGGAAGTTAATCTGTCAGATAGAACGGAATGCATAACCCAAACGTTAACAGAAAAAGTCATTTTTTGCATCACTTTCTAGCAAGACTGTACCGTATGATCTCAGTGAACCTACGTAGATTATTCATCACATCGACAGCGGGGTTGTTATTACGTATGTTAAAAGTTGCCTTTTGCTCCATTCAGTAGCATACAAACTAAGCGAACTGTCGACTCGCCAAGCTGGTCTACCTAGCTAAACAGATACATAAGTGTACAAGTTCTAAGTACTAGTACAGCTCAAAGAAGGGAAAAAAAAAACTCAAATAACCAGCATCTAACGACTGATCAGTTAGTATAGAAAGGCGTACTACTCGAGGAATAGCAAGTTGACATCAGCGTACATCCATATCCGACACGGTGCCTTACCCGGATTGCGTGCAGTATATAGATACTTCGCTTTTGAATACAGAACGTTTTTGCACAATACGAACGAGCCAGTCGAAAGGGACGTGGTTCGATCTAAAATAGAAGTACTTGCATTTGCGAAAACGATATTAGCATTGATTTCAGTTTAACGGAGGGACGATGGTGCACACTCAGCCTCGTTTAAAACGTTGACGTCCAGGTCATTTTTGTTGGTATATAGGCAGCTAGAAGGTCATACTTATCTGTTGATTTCGGATTGTCCAGACCATACTAGTGATTTTTCTTTTACTGTATCATCATAACCGTTTGCTAGCCGAAACCAGAAATCAACACGTTATATTACCTGTTTTTTATAAACCGTACCTAAAACCTAACTGTTTTAGGTTGTATTATAATAACGGAAAGTGTCTAAAGTCAATATCGTAAACGTCTTTAAGCTGATACACATTTGCAGGGAACTTTAACAGTAGTTGACTTCAAACGCAGGCGCTCCAACCGGCTGAGTTAATAAGACAAGCTGAACAAGTGCCCTCGACTATAGTTATTTTCACAGCAACTGCCATTTTTACACACCATTTCAGAGTAAAAAATGGTCTCATTGTCTTCATAGCATAGCAGGCTGCCGAATCGCTGTTTGCGGAATTGCGAATTCGTGTCACGCACTCCCCACCTGACTGCTGAGCAGTGGGTGCAGCTGGCTTTCATCTTTTCATTTTATCACCTTCAAAATGTACGACTACCGTTTTCATTTTCTTGACCTTCATACAGGCTGCAGCCATATAGATCATACTAATTCACTACGTACGATTAAACTGGGACAATGGAACTACGATTGGAGTGACAAAGAGGATTTAGCAGTAATCTCTGCGGGCATAAGGCGAGCGGTCCCTGAAGACCCTGCTAGGAAACTGGCTCATAAGCAAAGCCTTCAATCTGCATAATGTTTCCGATAGAGTACCTTGTTAGGTTGAATCGTAAGATGTTTTTATTCATGCAATACGCTGCAAAAAAAAAAGATATTCTTTCTTTCGTGCATACACTCCTGTGAAGAGTTCAGAACGGATATGAACCCCGCTTACCGGCAATAACGAATGGTGGTGTGACAATATCGACGCGCGTGATGTCACCGCCTTGGAACCGAACTTAATACCCCTTTGGGCGTTCAAGCACACGCATGCCTTACATACAATTTTTACATATATTTTTAAAACATTTTTAAGTTGTTAATGGAAAACCATCTACGAGGCAGGAGACTTTAGTACAGCGGAACCTAGCCTTAATATAGGCGTAGCTATAGAAGCTGCTTCGTAAAACAAAACACATAAAGACACACAGTGCAGCTTGATTTAGTTCTGTATAGATAGTTCCACCTATCTGTGATTCGTTTGTGACAACAGATACAGGCGTATATGTTAGTCCAAGTAATCGGCGCACAGAAAGAGTATATTGAAATGACTAAACTTAAGCTCGTTTTCAACCGTCTCAGCGGACCAGCAACAGGACTTCTATAGCGGATACGCCCTTGCCAGATGCGAGTGTATCAATAAAATTCGAATTCTCGGTAGGCCACACTCCAGATTTTCGCCCGATTAGCTCCTCTCATTTTGTCGTTGACGGATTGTTGTCCTCTGCACAGGTACAGCCAAGCGGCGTAGCAGCTCCTGAGCTAAATGCATATCCGTTGACTAAAGGCTCGATTCCCATAACCGTAAACCGTAACGAGCAAGCAGCTTCTGTTCAACGTGACACGATTTTCTTTAGCAGAGTACTTGCTTTATAAATGTGTTCAAGAGCTCAGAAGCATTTATGTGAAGGTAAAGAATAAAATTTGAAGAAAAACCGTCTCGCTTAGATACATGCCTGTTCTCTAGAAGCGGGCTAACGAAAGCTCAATTTACGAAATCATTTATTTGTTCTCATGGCGTGTTGCTGACACATGAGAACGTACGTACATCTTCGTGGACGGGCAAGCCAGGATGACTGGACACAAAAAAACATTTAAAGGAAGGGGCCATCTTGTGCCTATAGATAAAAATATACACGAAGATGCAAGCAGATAACACGTCGCAGGATGTGGATATAAACGTTATATTAGCATCGACCGAATGGATCAAAGACCACACATTATAGAGGTATTTTTGCCAGACAACCTATGCAGATCAAAACGAAACATTTTTAGTTGGACTGACAGATCCTCATGCTATTGTTTATAGTTTGATCGTCACTATCGGCTCCCATAGTTCTTTCTGCCATTCATTATGTCCTGTTCGCCAGCGCGTCAGCCTCCGATTCATCTCTAGCCATTCCCTTCAGGTTCATCTATGCACAAGCTGTACAAGCTACCTGCTGTCCCGGTTAACTACGCGAGAAAATATAGGCACCACTTCCATTCTTTGCTACTCGAATAGAAAGACGGATAGAACCTCTAACGACTGCAGGGTCTCTTATTCAATATTGGCCTTGCTTTGCTGCTTAGGTAAACATGTGTACGTCAGCATGCGAGTGGTAATGGTAGGACTTTTGCCTTGTCTTCGTCCTCGCCGCCGATCCGGCCGGCTAAAGCCTTACAATGCTGTACTAATCAGGTTCATTGATCATATGCTTCGCTCCTAGGCGATGATGATCGACAATTTTTTGTATGTCGTAAATGCAGCCTGAAACAAACGACTAAGAACGGCTGTGGCTTTTGTCGTTGCAGGCTCCAAAAATTAGTCGGGTCTCTACGAACTGCTGGCACGGAGGCTTCACCTCGCCCTCAAACATATTCCGCCTTCCCCTGTTTCATTTCTACTTCTTTTTATGATGACTTTACGGCTGCATGATGGCAGTCTATACGAGTATGTATGTCTTGATTAATGCGAGTTAGAGTGTGTTACGCAAGTGTACGTAAGAGACTGTTAGATGCATAGCGACAAGGACAACTTACATAGACAGAACGCCGCAAAGAGAAAGCTAAAAAGCGAACAAAGGAAAGCTAATCTTTCCTAAATATGCTGAGCGGTCCGACAGGGCATAACGGTGGTAGCGGATGCGGGAGAAAAAGAGGAGGCCTTTGGGCCTCTGCCCTTGCACTTGTACCAGCACTAGGCGCTACCGCTACCACCGGGTATCCTCATTCTAGAAGATGCCACTTCAACACCGACAACAATTTAATGATCGGTACTTTCACAGAAAATGGAGAAAAACGCCCAAGCGCGCTCGGATAAGGAAACTATCTACCTAAGGCAATAAATATTTATCAAGTTCGTTCGTGTTTGCTTTTCTTTCTGCGGTTGCTGCTGATGCTGCCGTTGCTGGAGGACAGATAAAGAAGGCCGGACGTCGTCCTTGGCAGGACGGTCCTGTCTTCGTGCCGTCCTGCCTGCTCCCTCCCTCGCCGGACAGGAGGAATGAAGCAGGAATGAACGAAAATGTAAGGATAGGAAAAAAAAAACTGTTTTGCTGAGGTTGGTTGTGTTGCTAGGAAAAAGAGTTGATCGAGGAAGATAAAGCAAGAAGTGGCGATGTAAAGAAGCAGCATTAGCACCGACAACGCTGGCGGTGCTATCTAGAAAGGTCACAACCTACCTCCTTTATCCCCGCCGCCACTATCGTGGAGGAGACAGTTTAATAGGAGCGCCTCTAAAAATCACTTATATGTGGCTGCCGTTCCTCCACAGGACGACTCATGTACAGCCGTCAGCCGTTCTACTCATTTTAACTTTTTTTCTTTATCTGTATAATATATCGTATTAACAACCGCGTTCAGGGGTTGCGTGGGCGAGTCCGACAGCCGGGTCTTGTTCTTGACGCCCATTGTCAGTTGTAGCATTCATAATCGACGTCGACTCTATAGCAGAAACAGTAATACATTTCTTGCTTTCAACAGCTAGGGCAAAGTAAAACAGATCCCCTCGAAATCTGTCAACGCAACAAGAATTCACGGTTGCCATCGTCTTAAGGGTTGGCACGGACAGCGACGAGGGAACTCGGACAGGCGAAAAAGAGGGCAGCAGAGAGAATCCGTGCAGGGGAGATAAGTGCGTTATGCGTGAAGCACGAGCGCATTCGCCCGAAGCGCTACAAGGCACATATAGGTAAGCAAAAAACCTTGACGTCATTTGCAAACCATAATCTAGACGGGTGTAGCCCGAGGGGTTATCTAATACCTTAAGAAAGTGAGCCAACGTCCGAGGGAATATTCGTCGTGCTGACCACGTAACATGGCACTAGAAGCCAGGACAGCCAATTTGAACTAATCATATGCAAGCTTTAATTTTGTTTAGCATAGGACTCTGTGATAACAGAAAGGGCCCCGCCCAAAACTCGAACTCTACATTGTTCGTATTAAAACTAGGTATACGATATTTACACCAAGTTCTCAAATTTAGTCTATAGATAATTCGAAACAAATTCATTATTTCATAAGCACCTTCGGAGAGCAACTACTATTAACATCATCAGAGTTACGCGGTCCGGGCCCCCAATCTTCTTTATATCGAGATAAAAATTAAATTTGTCATATACAAGGTCCGCACCGTAACTTCCTGCTTACCTGTCCTCAGTCTGCTGATCAGGTGCAGCGACGGCAAAACAATCTCTCAACCAAACCGAATTAGAATAAGTTAGCCTAATTTTAGAATAATAAAAAAAAAAATCCATGCGACTTTTATTCGAGCCAAGCTTAAGGCCGTTCAGATTTACGCGACCTCTGGAGGCCCACAAATGAAATATTCGTAAATACACGCCGAATGCGAAACACTACCGCGCATTTTCAAATGTTCATTAACATTGAAAGACATTGATATAAATGAATCTCGAGCAATCTTGCAAGTATTGTTGAAACATTGATAAAGGATCCAACAAGCATTTTGTCTTTCTGAAACGAGAACTGATACCTTATAATTAATTCGGTATTCTGGCGATTAACTCAGAGATGTTTTTGTTACTATTTTATCTTTTTCGATACGTCGATTCGGTTCCAAGTAAATATTGTGCCTTCAATTGGTCAATGTTATTGATTGCGGACGAACGTAGCAAACGTCTTAGGCATACACCCTTTGACGATTCGGGGATAGGTATAGTAACAACTAATCGACTGACTGAGCTTTTTCCGAATCAGTTTCATCAGGGAAATAATGCCAATATGGCGCCTTCTTTAAAGATGCACATAGTCACCCCACTCTAACTTTCTGACTATTGACCTTCTCATTTCTATTGAACAGGTGGAGATTATAATGGTTTCTTTGATACGTGTAACGCTGCCACCGCCGTCTTTATCTCAACGCACTCCTTAGGCACGGAAGCCGCACTTCAGAGGCAATGTAGTATCATATTGACAGCGGCAGGTAAGACATTTCGATCAATCGAACTCTATTCAAATTGGTTACTGATTACCGTATAGCTAAGTTTCATGAATCACGCTCATCAACGGAAAACTGGACGTCGAAGGGGCAGGCAGTTAAGATTCGTAGCGCAACGATTTCGATAGATAGCATACAGTGGACAAGGCCCACCCTACCCTTTCGATGTTTGCAAATGTATTTGCCTCGCTCGCCAAAAAACATTCTCTCCTATATGACGCCTAGACGTGCGTCAGATCTATGCATATCTACGATCTGAACCCTAAATTTAAAAAAACAAAAAAAGAAAAACAGACTTCTTCGATCCTCAACAACGAAAGATGTGATTTGCGCTTAAATATTTCCGTTTATATTTACAACCTAGTTAGAAAATCAGGTACTGCCGGTGAAACTTATTTAATAAAAAGCTCCATATGTTTTGTTTATTACTGTGGTGAGACCATATTCAATACGTCACAAGTGCACAATAGCCATTTTGGGACCATTCAGTGTACGGTCGAGCTGTGACCAATAGCAAATTATTACAAATTATATCGTACCTAATACAGATGACATTTATCCACCTAGATCTCTTACGCACTGTAGCCACGGCAGAACGTTACGTCCCAGAACTCGCACCGTAACTACAAAGGGAAATATTACATGATTAACTATGCGCTGGGATAGTCGAGCATTGGGAAGCCATTAACTCAGTCGACGGCAAAAAGCAACAAGCCAGAAGAACAAAATTGGGCCATAACATTAAAGCCCGTCCAATGGGTATTGTCCACCGATGACTATAAGTACGGCTGTTAGGGTGACCGACTTTGCTTAATGTAAACATTAAGGTATATATATAAATCAAAGAAGATGCGCATGATACGACTTATGGGAATCTGCAACTACAATAGCTAAAAAATAAACATCTTCTTTAGAATATCCCGCTTCTATAAGTGTAGTCAGTCTTGCTTCGGCTAAGTCTAACCGTAAACTGTATCATCATCAGTGTTCAGCAGATTTATGTTCTTCGCACTGGAGCCGTTTCTGGAAAAAGGTTCCGTTCAAAGACGATCTACAGAAAGAAATCTTAAGACGTTCCCTGCTTAGTTTCGCATTTTTTAGCGTGTAGCGTAGTTTATGATGACCAATATATCAATTCCGCTAGTATACGAGCAACGGTGGCGTTTGGTCATTAGGAATCGGTAAAATAATCTCTAACGACGTAACAGGTGGATCAAACAGCAGTCCCGTCGAATTAACGCCCTTGTAACACGTTGTTTTATATTGCTGAGACCTGAGTTGCACATCGGACGACGGTTCTGAAGATATCCCTCACTGAAGATATCCACTTCCGCACGGAGTAAACTACAATAGATGCTTCAAGTGACCTGAGGAAGGTATATTTTGCAAGCTTCCCCACTGTTCCCATCAGAACAGGTACTCTAAAGAACAGGCAGGACATAACTAATGAAGTGTTACCGACTGTAAGCTTCGTTTCCATTTTAAAATTTCTCTTTAGTCTAAGAATAAAGCGGAAAAAAAATTTATTTCCGCTTTTGTGCATCACACAAGAATGCGACGTAACCGTTATCAGTTAATTTGTATCGGTATAATGCTTGTTTATTCAAATAGTTCTCTTTGCTCAATACGAATTTCTAACGTGCCCTGTGAGAATCTTATATTAAATAATGAAATTCCCCCTAAAGCAAATGGGTTCTTTCCCCGGTTCGGCAAATAAGCTCGTTCGCTTTATTTACGTGCGGTCCTAAAGCAGGTCCGGCTAAAGGCAACCGTAAAAAAGGTGTGGCAGGTAATCTTTTCTTTTTAATCTGAAATAAGCTTGAGGCTTTTTTTTTTTTTTTATTATACAGTGCGTCTTCATCAAAGATCCTGATGTGGGTTAAAAGTGAAAAGTTAATAGGTTTAAGGTGCCTATTTTTCGCCTTACTGTAACAGCATTCCAACCTTTTGTCTTTTCGCTTGCGACACTTTAATATAAATTATGGTCAGGATATTCGTCCACGCACGCCATCCCGACTTCATGTACTACCGCTTAGCTTCGTGTATAGTGGCACAAATAAAGCATTTACATTTTTATACAAAATTGCTTGTATCTGCTTGCTCCAGGCACAGACAGCGAGATACGAGGTACGCTGCTAGGAAATAGCGTTTGTAACTGCGAATTTTCTTTTCCGGGCTTTTTCGGTTCCCGTATGTGCTCCCATTTCTGTTTCATTGAGCTTCCCTATCGATCGAGACCATCATACAACCCAAGATTGGCACCTCCAACTCCCGTGCTGAAGTCAGTTACAGATTGAAGGTTGCTCGTAACGTCCGCCAAAAGCGACGGTTGTGGTTAGGACAGACAAGCTGACAACGGAACTAACTAAAAACTAAGAAAAGCTAGTTTATATATTTATATTTTATCCATTTAAATATTTGTCTAATTTATTGGCAAGTGGTAACGAGGCTGCAGCCAACGGTTTCCCGTCTAGCACATACGAAACGCTTGCAAACATAAGAAGATAAAGGGTCGCTGGTATAAAGTGTGAGAGAATGAACACAAGAACCAGGGACGACACGCAATGAAAAAAAAAGCCTCGGGGTAATCCTTTTCCGCAACGCGCTCGTCATTGGCTTAAACTATTTGTTACTATTATTGTAATTCTTCGATTTCTGACTGCCATTCGTTCAAATTCTTCCAGTCGACTAATTATAGCTGTTTTTTATTCGCATTTGTTATTATCTTATAGTCGCAAACTTAAGGTCTGGAAATTAGCCCGGTAAAGCGTAAACTTCACCCCACTGAATTCGACAATGGTGCTTACGCCAAGGCGAAGGTAAAGCGAGTTACGACACCAAAGAACAATATGGAAAGGCGTTTCTACGTTTAGAAAAGTTGAAGGAAAGGGGCGACTACGTACGAGATATTAATGCGTCCAAATTGTTAATGTCGAGTAATAATCTCATTTTAATTATATCCTACCCGAGCGTATGGCGCTTGACCGAGTTTCAGAGGCTAAACGCGCAAGACGACGACTGCCTTCTAGCCTTGCTGTTAGTCTTACTGCTTCATATAATTTCATGTATGTATACGTGTATGTACTAGGTCAGAGACGAGAATTACTAATGAGAAATAAAAAGGATGGTACGGGTCGACGGTAAAAAGCGACATGGTGGATGGCAAAGTGTAGAAAAAAATTTCAGAGTATTTTCGTTTGGGGCGGCGCCGACCACCGTAACGACAGCATCGGTAGCAGAACAAGCGACGACAACAACAATGGCAAAGTAAACCAAGTGACCCGTAGACAAAGAGAGGAGAAAGTCATGATCGCCGACGATTCTTGCTGTTGGGATCGTTTATTCAGTTGGTTTACTTGCAGGGGCTTATAGCACAGAGACGACGTCGTGTCCGAAATGGCCTTAGCGCCGGAAGTAAAACGAGAACACAATGGACAAATATGATCCGGCAAAAAGTTAAATCGTAAAAACGATGTAACGTAACTGAGAGCGGAGCCATTGGAGAATACGAAAGACTTAAACAAGGCCTTAGACAATGCAACCACGTAAAAATATGGAAGGCTACCTGAGTGGAGGCGAGAGGCAGCGCGGGCCTTTAGCGTTCCACTTGGTGGTAGATATGGGGAGTGTCCAATAATAGAACCCCTCAATGTGATCACAGCGAATTAACAGGAGGAATGATAAGATATTGGCAGGAACAACAAATCTTCAGTCAACGACAGAAACAGGATCAGAATAAATGGAAAAATAAACTGAAAAGAGATGAACAGCGCACAAAAATGCAATAGCCAGAACAATCTTTGTCGCTAAATTTACTATTAATGGAGAGGATCGTTTGCTGAGCAGCCTGATATATTGCCCATTGGTTCATCTGATTGCCAAGAGGTTTGGAAGTGTGCACTAGAAGCTGGTAAGTGGTACAAATACGCAAACGCAAGATAAATGAAAGATAAGGGCATAATTTTCTCGATGAAAGACAAATCTATGGGTCACTTCGCCAGAATTTCGGTTAGGCGAAACGGGCACACACAATTGCACGCAATCATTTTTCGAACAAGATCTGCGCATGTATACGGTGACTCTTATTGTACAAGTAGACATAACATACAATACAGATTCTAAAAATATGTGCCAATACAGACGTGTGCAAGAAGCAACCCACAATGTATAAATGAAGCTGTTGTACTCCCGCTACCCTTTCTACCGTCTATAGTTTTAAACACACGGCACTATAAACACCCAATTATTTATGGAAAACATTGTATGTTCTGCTCTAAAATAAACCAGTTTTCTATCAATTACGCTGCAGATTAAATTCTTTTCAATAGATATTTTCGAAGCTTAGTAGACGAAGTGGATATCTATAGGTTGTGTAGTAACCAACTTACTTAGAAGACCAGTGAGTTAGTACGTTAATGAAAGTTGCATTTCTTCGGCTTCTAAGATAACTTAGGAGCCCCCTTTCGACCGTCATCGAGAGTAGCCCGGACGCAACCCATTTCTGCTAACTGCTCCATCATATAGCCTCCGATGATCGATTTGAACTCGGAGATACTGAGAACATGATGGACCAAGACGTAGAGCCATTTAAATGTTCGTTTTCTTGTTACCGATCTCGTCTGAAAATCTGTACGGATGAATGAACCGACGCACGGACGTATGCATGTGCATTTGCTCACATGGAAATCGCCTACTATTGGAAAGAAGTTTCTCAGTGAATACTACCATTAGCGTCAAGTGCCCCGCGCCAAACTCAGACATCTGGTCACTAACCGTCAGCATAATAACAGGTATGCTCTTTCTTTCTAGCCTATCTAAGAAAAACAGAATGTTTTTGAAGTGCCAGGTGTTTGACCCGACAGGTCTATAGCAGCTCCACTTTCACCTGTGTTGCAGCCGTGAGGACTCCAAGTATAGGAACTTGGAACGCTCAGAGCTTAGAGCTGCCGCTTAAGAAGCCAAGCAGACCTTCTGTTGGCTGTAGAATGGTCGGGACTTACTAGCAGCTGTTAATCGCCCCTGAAGTGCAGCCGGTTCTAGGGAAAGTGGCCGGTCGCTTCCATAGAGGCAGTGACTGGTTCTTTGTAAATTTGGGGCGTTAAAGGATGCGCGAACGATACCGACCCAGCGCTTTCCGCTGTAGGCCGAGCGAGACCCTGCCTGGCCTGCTTCTTCGAGCGTATGGAAAAGATGTGCTTATTACACAGTAGTCTGTAATTTTCTCGGCTCCGCGAGTACTCCAGTGGGTCGCCTAACCAGCTAGCTGTCTACCCGCGTCGGTGATGCATTTAATGTGCTTAGCCCAGCCCGCCGCATTCGCGCTTTATATCACGAACAAGCGAGCGAACCGTATTAAAGCGCCAAGTTGAAGCTAAACTTAGGCACAATTCTCAGCAAGATACGAACGTTTTCCCCTGTCAAATAACTCCATTTACGGGCTTTCGAGCAACTAGCACGACGACGTCTAAATCACACATAACTACTATCACTTCTCTAGTAGCTGCCCTCGTTAACATCGAGACATACCTTTAGAGGTCATGGACGATAAAGCTAAAGGCTCTTAAGGCTACCAGTAAATTCAAGCAAAAATTACAATCGTCGGTGCGTGTCTATGTCTTGCCGAAAAGAAACGGGAGAGCGGCGAGCTACTATATGGCGCAAACAATGCCCAGAAACAGATCAGGCAAAGTTACAAAGGCAAAGTTTGCTGCCAGATATTGACCACGACATCAATACCGCGTACATTTAAACGAAGCAGTCGCTCAGGGCCATCCACGACTCTCGTTCGCTATCTGGGGCAAAACCCGAGCTAGGTTGGTTAGTTTCTAGAGGTATTATGTTCGTCAGACCGCTGGCTGCAAGATATTTTCTTACGTCTACCAGGCAGATTGCAATGCGAGCTTCTACTGTTTAGCGTTCAGTGCATCGTATAGTCCTGCCACCCCCTACCGTTCTGCTGCTACCGCAATGCAGCTATACTACACTTATGCATAATGGTGAATTTCTGGCAGGTCTTCTACATATTTATATTTTTATCAAAAGTATAACTGAAGTGCTTAAAGCCGAATAGACAGGCTTCTGTTTTTGCCGTGTAAAATTTCGTTAAGGTGAACAGCGTATCATCCTAATGGTACGTAGTTTCACTTATCACGTATTTTGTAATGAGTTGAATTCGTTCTAACAGATACGACACGATCGGCTCGAAAAGACGGTATTTGCGTGCCGCGTTCTTGACGTATTTCACAGGTTCTCTGCCTTAATGTATCAAAGAGTACGTCTTTTTCTCTAGGTTACTTTAGTGCACAAACCTACCTTTATATTTATATAGAAGCGACTGTAAAGTTGCATTCGGCGACATAAAGCCTTCCATGAAACAACGTGTAATATATTGAAGGTTAAACGGTGCAAGAGGATTTAGTTTGTTTTTTTGGGGTAAAAAGCCACACGAGAACTGACAAAACGCAGCCCGCATGAGCAGCGACAGGATCACAAAATGTTGGAGAAAGCTCGATTCCCGCTAGTCGAAGGTATCATGTAAGCTGTGGGACCACAGAAGATTCGCACTAATCTGAAGAACGACGACGCCCAATGCCCATTTATCGCGTATATACAAGCAACGGATACCGCGAACCTGCAAGCCACAATCTGCAGGCTGTGGATCTTGTGGCTCTGGTAGGTCATGCCCAGTGCAAGTCAATCCAGGGCCTTAAAGAGAGCAAGTTGTCCTCTAAACGTTACTTACTGGGCCTGCAGACTCGTGTAGCGTACACACATCCTAGATCAGTGAAGGCCCATGGCATTATAATATAAAGTATATAAGCCGCCATGTGGCCTACTGATACTGTATCGCTTATTTTCAATTACGGCTAACGAGAAAGCGCGAGGGAGGGAAACAATTGAAAGCTATCTGTTTGCTCCTGACGTTGACTTAGTGGATGAAAAAAAATAGGGCCTCCTGTTTCTTTCTTTGCGAGCGTCGAAATTGACGATGAATAGAGTTGGTTTGAAACAGATGAAACCATTTCGAAAAAGCTAAATCCTAATCGTCCCGGAAGGCGAAAAATCATCAACAAGCTTTACCAGTAACGAGATGGAGTAGGAGAAAGCTACAGCAAAACATCGTAGAAATCTGTAGAACAATCAAGCTGTGAGCTTGGCATTAGAAAATTAAGTGTCCATTATAATTTAAGACACTGTAAATGGGAACTGCATAAATCTATTTTATTACGCATTCGGGTGGTCTTCTGTGAAAATGGCGTACTTTGCTTCCGATAGAATGGAGCACCTGCGTAGTATCGTTGCGACGTAAGGGCATATCTCGATGAGGATCTTCCAAAAATCCTATAAAAGACCGTGCCCGTTTCCTAGACCTGTCGTTAATTGACTTTTCTTGTGGGGGTACATTAAAGATGAAATCAACTCTAGAAAGCTGGAACGTCTGAAAAGCGCAGTTGAGCAAGAGTGTCCTAGAACTCCGAATTAGATGTTTCTTGAAATTTGTTGGGCGATAGCCCACAGTTATTAATATACTAGTCAGAACGGTAATTATTTTGATAATACGGCTGTATTTCATGTAGATTCGTTAGCAATTTAACTATTAATTATATGTAAATAATTAAAAGTGTAAATATATTTTTTAGAAGATTTAATATATGATAGAAATAAATTTCAGTCACTTGCCAAAAGAGTACATTTCCTCTACCAGCAAACGGAGTGTCGTCGTTAAGTGTAAGGTCATCCTAAGAAAAAGCCAACATTTAGCAGCACACTGCGTTTTACCGATGCTCCTATATTATTGGCACAAAATAGTTTTGCTTTATTGGGGGGTCTAAACAGATGTTCTCGCCATGCAAGAGTGATGCCTATATAACTTTCCAACTGTTTTGACTGATTAGAAACCGCCACCTGCTGAAGAAGACCAACTGAAGTGCCAGTATAAAGCTGGGCCGACCTCTATTCAATTATCTCCTTTTGCACAGAGCGCTAGCGAATTTAGAAATCGATTATAGTTGTGATCAACAAACCATACAAACTTGTGCCATACTGTGACATATGAGCTCGTTTTGCAGAGATACGAATTCAACACTGACTATTTAACTTGAATTGTTCCTTTGTAGATTTACTATTACTATTATATGCGAGTCACTTAATTCACACGGCAAGTTCTAACGCAATCGTACTATCATGGAGAACTTGAAGCAAATTTCAGCTCCCTGCTCGGCATTGTTTTCCAAGGCGACGGCGTCCCTAAGCGTCTCCCAGTGGTCCCGCTGTTAGCGATTACACCCCAGCCTGTCTTAAGGGTATTTTGGGAAATTCGTCAGAAACAGAGCACCAGGCAATCAGTAGATAATTATAGCATTCAGGTCGAACCGGGAATCATGCATGCTAAACTGATAGGAGTCGAGATAGTTCTATTCCCTAGGATCACTGAGGAAGCGGAAAAGGTTTGCGATTGTGACCGCAGCTCCAGCTCAGGGGCGATGGCCACAGTCACGATGTAAAAGTGTTCATTTGATTGATGACCTAGAATTTAGTAACAATATAATGGCATGCAGTGCTGCTGAATAATATAGGAGATTTGGTGTAACTAATTACAATATGCTGCTGCAGGTAGTAGAGACACTTACCTATTTTGAGCAACAACGAGCACTTTGAGGTTTGTAAAGGTGTACAGATTTGTCAGCCGATTAATATGGTTGGCCGTAAGGTCCAGCGCATAGAGCATCTTCATTTGTGACATATTGTCAATTTCGACGATGTGGTTGTATCGGTAACAGATAACCTGTAAACCACATTCATCCAGTATCGCTGGACATTGATGTAGGTTGCATCTGATGTAATCCCCGAGAACGATTGTGAATATGCAAAAAATATTGCCACACACAAACGCATAAAGTTTTTTTTTAGTGTTTTTATTATCGCATTGTACTATATGACTACATGTTATTGCCCCTATTTCTGTTTAGAAACTTATTTAGCGTTTACTGGAAAAATCTTTGGTCAGTTTAATCACCCCAGAAACACGTCATTAGAGTATATGGCATGAAAGCTATATATAATCTTTTTGGCCTAGCAACCCATTCGGGTTGCGTGGTATAAACGTTGCCGAAAAAACTGTTAGATTTATTTACTAAGGAACTGCCTTTCGTTAGCTTTCAAACTAGCATACAGGACATCATAAATATTCATACCAAGCTAATCATAAACTGATTGGGTACCATCAGAAAATAATAAGGTTAGAGACAATTATATTGTTGAATGCGGAAAACCGATGCACCATGACTGGAGTCGCAGCTGAGAGAGTTTATACAGTTGTCAACTAGAGTAGCGAGCAAGGCGGCCTTTAACGAAACAACCGTTACCGATTCAATACAAAAATGATGAGGTTAAAGACGGCGGGAAAAGCTACTATATCCTCGGAACCTCGAATGAAAGAACTATCTGGTGGGTCGCAAAGGCTTCTGGGCAAGACAGATTACGTATAATGCACTCACTGTGGGCTCAGTGTGAAGTTCCTCGCCAGGCGGGGGGGGGGAAGTGGTACGTGTCATAAGATTTTAGCAAAAACAAGAACACTTTAAAAGCGGTACGAGCAATTGCCACTGTTATATTACCAACAAATGAACTCGGCAAGGGAACATTACTGCCTGGTTTCTTAGTTTGTCACGTCTACTCGTATATGCAACAACAGAGTCTAGCAGGAGCGTATAGATTTGGGCATGAAGTAATGCTCGTACTCGTGATGGATATAGGGAGCATTTGTTATTATGATATATTGCCCAGAAACGAAAGGGCCAATGCTCAAGATCTAAGTTCGCCTGATTTTAATTTTTTCGAAGTCTTGAAGATGTGGCTAAATGGCGTATCCTACCGTTGATTTCCTCAAACAAGCTATCTACCGCGAAATTAAGTATAACAATGCATTTCTTTGTATCATTTAGAAGCTATTTACATCGTTTTGCCATCCAAATAACTTGTATGTTCCTCCATACTTTGTTAAGTTATACAGATATTGAACATGTCTTCCGATAAATTCATGCTTACTCAAGTACTTCCCACCAACACACTATGGATCACACATGTTTGCGTACATTCCTTGTATCTACTTTACAAGTGAGCACTTGCCGCATTCATATATGAAGGAGGGGCTAATAATGAATCTCTTAAGATCTATGCAACGCTTAGAAGGTAAGCATTGATCACTTTGGTGGGTAGAAAGGCTCAGTCTCGGCCACTTAGTAAAAAACAAACAACAGTGCCTGTCGGCAGCTGCCGTACGCCTAGTTATTTAGTTAGAGTGGACTTCACCGCTCGCACTTCAACGCTTGCTTCTAATAGGGTGCCCTCTTTCCAAAGTAGCGAATCATGCATACGCTATGAGCAGGATGACATTTCAATTCCCAGGGATCAAAAAGGCCGTGGCGACAAACAGGGGGAGGTGCGTGGTAAGCAGGGCCCTTTGCCTC
The DNA here is from genome assembly GCF_002532875.2 of Varroa jacobsoni. NCBI lineage: Eukaryota > Metazoa > Arthropoda > Arachnida > Mesostigmata > Varroidae > Varroa > Varroa jacobsoni. The sequence continues at coordinate 143,128 of NW_019213680.1, forward strand.
TCAATCCACTATGAATCGCTTCGAGGTTGCCGGCTGCACCTGATTCAACACCATACGCGTGGATGAACGCCTTATGGTCCCGACTTTCCGTAACCGCTCGATTTGTCACAAACAGACGCACCTCAAGCGGCCGGATTTAAAATCAACGGCGCCGTAGAAAACAGACTAATGTAGGAGGGACTGCTTTCCTCTCCCTCGTCCTTCTAAACGAACGACAGTAAACAAAGCCAGAATCCTACCGACCACTCCGGCCCTTCTGATTGCTCTGTTCTTCTACAGCTTCCCCAAAGTCCTCGGCAATTATGGCCATCGCAAAACTTCCGAGGTAAGCTCTAGTCCAATTAGGGGTATCGGAACGTATAATCCTCCCATTGCCGCCGGTCAACCGCGGAAGTCATATAAATATTGCAACCCTTCCACTGAGCAAACAGCCGCCATTCAGATACTTTGAGTGGAATGCTAAGACAAACCGAGCAGACGAGCGGCTCACAATGATGGAAAATCCTTCACGAAACTTGATTAGAGAACATTACGAGTGACACAAACCCTGCTACCGCCTTATATGGTATGATAAACAACTCATCTTGGTGCGCTACATTGGTAACAATAATCAGTCAGTGAGCCTCATGCTTGCTACATATTTGCAGCATAGAATTGTATAAAGCTGACAGGTCAGGGTGTGGCAAAAAACGAGGAGAAGAAGAGAAGATGTCCTGAGCTATGAAAGCGGCGGTGTCCCAAGCAGTCGGCGGTCCAAAGGACACAAAACCGTCAAAGCAGGTATGGCTAAGTGAATGCTTGCGTGGTAGTTGTGAGCATAAGAAGCCACGGGGAATCGACGTGAGAGCAGTTCGCTTAAGATTGCAACTCATAACTTATTAGGTAACGCCTTTCGAAGTAATTAATTCCCAAACTGGTAACAGTCATGTCTTGGAATGGAAAGGAGCGTGAGAAGCATCGCTGGCCTAAACGGACGCCTTCGCCGTAAGCTACTCTCAGCTCTAAAGCCCATCCCCTGTTATTTCCGTTTTTTTTTTGCTGACAAGGCAAGATTTCGGTCCATATTCTCTATATCATCGTATGGCCGTCGTGAGCTCTAGAAAAACTTTTCGGTAGCCAATCGTCCACTTCAGTGGCCTATTAATGTTCCTGTTAGCTTCAACATTCTTTGGACCAAGGTTTCACGCATCTTACCGCAAATTATCATTGAGATGCAACATAGAAAAACTCGTAGTCTTCCATGCAACGCCTGGTTAGTAATCAGTATAAAAAATCCGCTTAATTGAAACCACCACAAGGACGTTTACAAGAGTTAAAGTTTCGGTTTGACCCGCGAACGCATGCATAGGCTTTCTAAAGCGTATTCGTGGACAAGAGAGCAGGCCAAAACAATATAGCTTTGCGCATGGATCGTATTAATGGTCAAGTAAATATCTGCGAAATGAGCTCTGCTGTAGCAATGGAAGCAACCATACGAGTACGCGTGACACATGTTATGGGGGAAAGAAACCGCCCCGCAGGGAAAAAGCAGGCTGCTCTAAAAAGAGACCGACGCAACTTTATCATCGGCACCACAGTAACTGTTATGTCCTCTGGACAAAAACTTCAACTTGTAGGCTGCATGTCCTCCAGATAGGGTCAGAGCAAAAGGTACGCAACTAACATCTGTGATCTGATATCGTTTTGTCATGATAACAGAACTCACTATCCTGTAAGCATAAAGACTAATTATTCTTCCTGGACCTACCTTCCTTCTACTTTCTGTGTCTCTCACTTGCCCGGCCCCTGTTAGAAGGCGTTTTCAACAATAGTCCCCATGGTCCACAGATTTCTAATCAAGCCAAAGTCGGTGTGCAAGATGCTCCTGAGGGACCGCTCGTTGCGCGGCAACTAAATAACTTATCGTATTCGGGCTTCCAGAACCTCGACCTTGTAGCGGAATACAACGATGTGCTGCTAAAAAAAAGCTTATAAATAACACATGGAGACGGTAAAGAGACCAACGACATCTTCAATCGATGTTAATAGTAAAACACCGTTGACGTTGAGACAGCTGGAAAAAGCACGTAAACCTTTACAAAACAGGGTCGTAAAGGCTGTGAGTGCATCCTATATTTTTATATCCGGGAGGACAGAGAACATCAGTCGGCATACACACGCGACTGCTAGCCTCTAGAGATGCTTACTAACTAATCAATTTGGAACGGATCTCAAAACAGCATAAAATTAAGAGCAGATTTTTCATTGAATGTACAAAAGATGTGAAGAATTAACACGTAGTACTCGAACACACATTCAGCTGTACAGTACAAAAGCGAAAATGTTAAAAAAAAAAACAATACCAAATGTATACCTCTTTGAATGCTGATGGGTCAAACCCATTTATTCATAAGTTAGTAAAAGAGATTTGAAGAAACTAAATCCAATGGAATCTCGTTGGCAAGCACAACAATCGGATTAGCAACCGTTTAGAGATCATGCTTAATCTAGGCTTTTGATAGTGGTAACTATAATTGCGAAATCTATTGTAAGGATAGGTTGCGTTTTGAACAAACACAGAGAAAAACGTCTGGCATTTGAAAGTGGAGATACTTCATTATCCCATATATCAACAGCGTTTCAATTCGAATAGTTGAATGAATTTTATTGACAGTCAGGTAGATCCGCAATTGGTAAAAGAACCTAAAAGAATATCCTCTGGACCAATGTGTTAATAAAATTTGCCTTCAGTCCCTAAATTAATATGTGCTTGAAACGTAGCCCAAACGATCTGACAGCACTTCTGTATAGTCTTTCCAAAGTTATAAACTGTAGAAAGGCGCGCTGCCAATGGAGCAAAGGAAGACGAAGGAACGATTTTTTTGTCTGCTGACCACAAAATGCGCAAGGTATAAGAAAGAAAAATTGCCGGTGTGAAACTTTCCGTTCTGCTTGAGTAGCGGAGAATAGATGTAGCAAACAACGATCACTATAACGAATTACGCCTTACCCTTATTTTGTTCTTCGTTACGTGTTTGCTTGTTTGAGGTTAAATCGGTCGAGACGAACTTTTGTATTCCCAAGTCGGCAGCAGTGGCAACCCGCACTCGAGGAAACTGCACAGAAAAGTCATCGCTGCTTGATGTCATTCGCCAGACATACATTCATAGAATGGAAAAGAGTGGAAAAGATTGTAGGAATAACCGAAAAAAAAAACGGCTAAAGGGTTTGAGGACCTGTCTTCCAGCAACCGAACGTAAAAGCGGAATGAAAAGGCGATAAGCTGATAGCCCGAAATAGACTATGGCCCTGACGCTTCTCTGTTGAGATAATTCCTTACGTGCTGGCTTACGCTGGATACCCTCACCAGAACATGAAAGACGTGACAGACCTATTTAGAATATGCGGAAGGAGGCATAAATGGGTTGAAAATGTAAAAAATAGACCGAAGTAAAACCGGGCTGGCCCTTTGTCGCAGCAGTCAGAGACCCGATCGGCGGATACCAGTTTGTGTAGAAGAGGAGCTGTCGTTCTTCAAGATGACGCTGTCTGGCATCAGCAAGCTTTATCTTCGTGGCACGCTTGGGAAGGGAATAACGAAAGAAAAAGGAGTAAAGAGAAGAAATACTGACAGAAACAAAAAAACCAAACCAGAACACAACGACTTGACAGCCTAAGAGAGCGTAGGGCTCGAAAGGAATCAGTGTAGAGAAGTCAATACGAGCAAAAAATGACGGACGCCAAAAACATCCGAGGATTGTTATAGAAGCGCTGCGTATGCTAAAATAAACATGTCTAATACCGAAAAGTGCAGAAAAGTATTTCTATTAGAGAATAATGATGACAACGGGAAATTAAGGAAAGAGACGGAAACCAATGGAGTCAAAGTAACCAGCGATCGTTGCTACCTTTCGACGTTCAAAAAGAAGCTGGCTTTTTTCCAGCAGACTCAAGTGGTCTATAATAATAACAACCTTCCTGCATTGTATGCCATAAAGCAGACCCGTAAATGTCGGCTTGCAATGAAGACCGACGAAACCAGGCAAAAGCGGCCTTTTTGGTTTCGTCTGCACGCCGATCAGTCATTAGCTAACGCGTGAACCGTCAAATAGGTATCGTCAACAAAGCAAAGGATAACACGCATATGAATAAAATAAAAGAACAATAGCAGAAGGATGAAAATGACCAGTGTTACTAGTAACGCAGCAGCAATGCGCAGCAGCGATATCAGATTGGGACAACAATGTAACAGGAAACGGCCTTCGGGGTCTACCTTTGAGCCTCACAGGCTATACCGCTATATTGAAAAATGCGTGTTGACAACCCACGTGCATACTTTAGCAGGAATAGATATGTGTCATAAGTAATAAATAAGTTGTTTTAATAAATGTTTATACAAATGGCCGAACTGTATGAAACGTACTTGATCTTGATAGCACTATTTACTTTTCCTTAAAAACTTTGACTAATTATGGGGGGTCGCTGATTAATAGTCATATCCAGCCTTAGAATGTGACACGAACCGAAATGGTATAGTGGCAGCGTTAAAAACTTTGACTGTCTAACTTCAACCGCAAACCCTATAGTTTAGACTCGCGAGGACGCAAATAAACCGAAGCAGTCCTTGTAGTTGTACGTTTATTTCTTAAGACCTATTTGTTTATCAGTAGTTGTACTGTTACGCTAATGTAACTAGTAGTAGAGCTCAAGGAAGTGCACATCTTGAGTTTACTCTTTGGAAAAGGTACTTCTGACACCAGAACTCGACCGCCTGATTCGATACTAATTCAAGTCCGGCTGCGAAACTTTGTTCTCAAACATTTTTAAGATATTCGTTTTTATTGAATATACAGGCATTTTGACAGAATATATAGAAATTAATCGCTCGTGATCACAGATGATCACGTTATTCAAAGACAGCATAAGCAAGGTACATTTTAGCTGCGTTTAGAAGGAGCCACGTTAGATAGAAAATGATAGATGCGGCTACATATCGTCACTGGCATACGCAGTTTGTTTGCCTTGTCGGGTGTTCTCTGCCAGCAGGCATCGACCAAAACTTCAGGCACTCGCAGAGAGTCGAAGGTCGAAAGCTGGAGGCTGAGGCGATTAACCCACTGGCTTATGGAAGGTGATCATCAGAACAGTCTAACACGCATGTTTCCTTGCCCTCAAGCCAAACTTCGCTATATGACAAATAAAGCCGATAGGCTCAAGAAGGCCTCGCTGTTCTATGGCCAACGACTTCACTGAATTGAACCTTGCAGGAAGAGAATTACCGTTTCGATAAAGGCAACTATCTCTTTTAAACGTCCACATACCTTCTAGTTGATAAAATGAAAATTCAAACACGTTATGAGTAATGGGAGTATTTTATTCCGGAGCCAATAGTTGTTATGCCTAAACTAATAGGAGAATTTATCACTTTAGACTTGTTTAGGTAAACAGCCGGTCGTTTTCTAATTTTTTTTTGAAGTTTATATTGCAAATAGCAAGCCAACAAAAGCAACGAAATTCAACGAAGGAACAATGCTTGCTTAAGGATGTCTAAAGGATTGTGGATAAAAAAAAATACATTCTGAATGTCCAGTAAATCCTACCGCTGAATATTCGTATACTGCCAACAAGGGGCAACGGCTAGACTTTGTTCGTAATTTGGACTTCCCTAGACATTTCTACTTAATCAATTATCATTGAGCGTTAGCTTTTGATCCACTGCTTGATGCAAATTAGCGCTCAGCATACATACATCATGTATTTTGCTCCATGAAAATTGTTTAAGACAGCTTCAGCTGGGTTCATCTTGAACCCCTTCCTCAAGTTTTGCATCATCTTTATGAGCATCATATTATCTACTAATAAGGAGTTGACTACCATTTTTATTATTAAAAGTCTAGTTCTCTGCCTGTCATTGCAATGAGGGCAGTAAATTGGTAGTGATTTGTGCGTATGTATGTAACGGGGCTTTTGGCACGTACCTGTTGAGTGAGAGCGTGTATGGTGAGCGGTGCTTCTCCTCCGGCGTCCGTTTAACCACTGCTTCCTCCGTGCCATCGGGTAACTTAACGATCTGCAAAACTACAGTCGCAGGATGAGTAATCGTTAATTAGAATATGTACATATGTATGGGTACTCCAATGAGAAGTTCCTAGACGTAACCAAGCGAATTATCATACTATAATTTTTCATAGTGTAAACCAGGTAAAGTGCTCTGCACCGTGTGGCTTCTCATCTTCCTGCGACCTGGCCTTGCCCCCTATAATTACAGCCATTAGAGGAAAGGCAGGACACGCTAGATGCGGCCTGGCAGCGACGCCATGGACGAAATAACACGGCTAAAGTCACAAACGGTAAAGGTCCTAGGGGGAAAGTGAACCACTCGTTTGTAAACGAAAGATGACAAGACGGAATCGTCCGGCTAGAAAGGCGGCTGGGTCGGCCCTTTACCGAGACAATGTTGATGATGCTAAGGAGAAATAACTCTAGTAGCATGACTAATGCTACAAGGAGAGAGAACTAGTGAGAAGGGGGCAGATATGAGACTAAAAAACGAAGCCTTAGAGGAAATCCATAACCGACACTTGGCCCGTGAAGACCGATTCTAGCCATAACAAACAAGAGACAGGGGCAGTTCTTCGGTATTTTCGTCCTCTCATCATTACAAGGTTATACGCTGCAGCGTGAATAGAGCGGATACGTCCTCTCTAGCACACGAAAAAGTTTTTCCTTTGCTAGCGATTGTATCGCCAGGACGAAGTATGTGGGGAAGTATAGCCGCATATTTAGCTATTGCCGTAGAACCATTACATACATCAGCCAGCTGCGCCGGAATCGCCAATGAAATTATCCCTAAGCAGAAGAAAAAAGCAAGCCAGCGACGGTAAAAATCCAAGACCTTCACCGGGACGACATAGTTGGAACGGTGCTAAGCTGGAAAATGGCAGCAGCACTAGCTCGCCGTCAGGAAAGTGCCTTTATTTACGGTAGTGTTGGCTGCCTGCGTCCTGCGGCCTATGCAATTTGATCTGATCCTTTGAGGTTTCATGCTGTCGAGCCAAGCTCTGATGTCGCTGCCATCATTGGGGAGTATGATAGGAACGGAACGTGCTGACTCCGGCAAGCACCGACAGCCGGAGCATTCTTTCTCGTACACTAAGTCGCAATGCAAACGCAGCAGAAACTGAAGCAGCATTGGCGTAAGGAGAAGCGAAACTAAAGACGTGCCGCCGGTAACGGACCACCGCTGTAACAGGATCAGTAAACGAAACAGAACTACTTATACACACTAGATAAACATTACAGAACAGCCTATCCTGCCCCACTCTTGTAGACTGCTACGGCCATGACTGTAACGGACTGCTATTGCTGTTCTTAACGCTGCTACTCACAATAGGATCGCGTCGTCCTGCGTTGAATCGAAAAGCCAATAAAGAAAAACGAGAACTATTACTATCACTACTGCGCGTCCGATCTTGACTCAAGAAAGAATTAGCCGCAGAACAATTCCTTAGTGAAGACTAGGCTACTTGTCCTCTCCTCTGATTAGCTAGCTATCCTGGCGATCACAAAAAAGACGGCACGTCGCTTAAACTTACACTTGGGAGCCTATGGGAGGATTCTACTAGAATATATATGTCTCAAGACTATCTAGCGCTAGAATGCAAGGGAAGTTTCTGGAATAGACACAGGTACCTTTTTTATACTTATTCAGGCGTAGAAATTGTGTTATACGAATAGGGATGAAGATTCCAGATGCAGCGTACATACGAGCATCCATTTGAAACCCTTTGTTACGTTACTAGTACTGGCGCTGTCGATGTACAACGTTCGCTTTGGTCATGCTGTCGACGCTGCTGCCCTTGGCGTTGTTGCAGTTTCTACGCTGGCTGGAAACAGTCACAGCGTCACCGAGAGCATGGCATCATTGATATCTTAAGTGGCACTCCAGCTGCACAGAAAGAAAAACAATAGGGACGGAAACTGTGGGCAAATCCTGTCACTGTAGTAGCAGCGAGTGTTGGTGGTGGTAACAGCAAGAGACGAAGCACAAGCGTCAAGGGGTGGACAGTGGGAGCGGGGCTTATAAGGTAGGCCTGGGGCGGGGATGCCAAGAGAATTTCTATCATTTGTGTTTCCCAGGCGTCAGTTCATTGGTGTTACAGTTTGTGAACTTGACACACACATTTAGCCTGGACCATGCAGGACATTCAGAAGCCATAGTGGATGGGCTCTGTCATAGGCCGACACAGAAATGCTAGCACTAACTAGTAGATAATCTACAGCAGAAGACACCAATAATAGCACGAGAGCGCACGTACTGCCCATAGCATAACGAGACAGAGCACTGCATCTACATGCCGTTGCTTCTACTAAACTAACATGCACCGACGGATCGGCATTTAAGGCCGTTCGTGGTGCATACCTTGCCCTCCGATAACAACGTCGTGGCTGCCGTGGCAACTACTACTGCTTCTAGCCGTACCTAATTTTTCAAAGACGTGCCTAACTGTCCAAAAACGACATAAGCTTTGGTCGATTGCCCTTATCCGTATATTCATAGATAAGTTGAGAAATCACTGCCCGACTGGCTTGCGCATAGGACCGTTTGCCGTGCGTGCCTCGCCAAAACGTCCGTATATATATATATAAAACATAAGGCCAGCTATTCAATATGTTCCTTGTTTAATCCGTAAATAACTTTTTTGTAGTAGTCGTGCGTTAAACGATATTGGTATCACCCAAATATGCTACATACGAGAAGTTCGAGCGGAAATAAATTTTGGGCTTCTAAAAATGCAAGCACTCGAAACGGCTAAAAGGTTTTAGAGACGCAGAAATGCGCAAAAAGTCTCAACGAGACCAGCTTTGTCTGGAGTTTGTCTGAACGACCCAATGTAAAACTGACATTTTTTTATTTTCTATATCAAAAATCCAGATGTGTATATTCATGAAAATCGCTTCAAAGTAATTTTGATTAACTTTTGAGCCCTTTAGATCTAAGGACTATTGAGGATCTTTCGGTATACTTTACGAAAAATTCTCCCGGACCTTTCAGAGGCAGCTTGAAAGCTGGCAATAACGTGGATCGTCGATTGCAAATAAAAAAAAATTTTGATAGGGATTAGCCCAGCTGAAGAAGATTAAATAATAGATCATTTTCGTTCAACTGGCGAAAGGACGCATTGTTTTTTTATTATTATTATTATTATTATTTGCTATTTTGTTTTAAATTGAACAGCTATCCCTTTAGTAGCAAAAATGGTGGATAAACGTATGAATGTATCAACAAATAGCTCATTAAAGTCTGTCACAGCTGGACAAAGATGTTCGGTTTGGAGATTCACGCTAGCCTAATCCGCAGTACACATTGATATAATTCGGGCGTCTACTAAACGATGTAATTTGAAAAAATTTGTTTTTCTCCGGAAGAGAGAAAATTTTTAGTGTATCACAGGATATGATGACAATGCCCCCTGTATTCGTATGGTACAATACTGCACTGATTAACAAATGGTTCGGCCAATGAATAGAATAGACCCGGTTCAATCATCGTGAAGCTCTGGGTATGCAGACCTGCCAGTTCGACCGATGAAACATCCTTCAGTCGATAGCGAATGACTACTACAAGTGGCTGTCATATCTGTCTATGTGTGCGCACCTTCGTCGTTGACTGGTAGAAACATAGGAGTGCAAACGCTAGTACTGAATATGAAGCACACGAATCTGCTCGTTTCTTAACCGTCCTCGCCTAAAATCTTCTAGTAACCTTTATGTTTCCATTCAGACTGGCCGAGCAAGGTTTGCTACGAAAATTTATAAGTACGGCAAGATCATATCCAAACTGTACTAGCTATCGTGATAATGAATTGCAGTAATGCAATACGAAACTAATGTCGTAACCATAGCAGTGGTACACAGATAATAGCTTCATAGTATTCTAGCGGACCAAGGATCAATAACGAATGCAATCAATACCTCGTTTCGTCCGACGAGGTGCTGCCAAGCAATTAAATTAACAGACCGCAACGCCGTCCAAACTGTGGACGCAAATGAAAGGCAGAAGTGTGATCTGCAATTTGCCTTTCCGCTACTACTAGTCTATCGTAACATGACGAAACTCTGCGACAAAACTATAGAATCACATTCGGTCTAATCAATGAATCAAGCTTTGAAGCCGTATTGCTACTGTAGGCTGTACAATACCGTACAAGACGGTATACGTAGACAACAAGCAAGGGAATGGGTGCGCGTGGGAAGCTAAACTCGTCGTCAATGAGGATCATTGCCTTTCTTGAAATTCTTCAAATTAACGTAGCGATTGCTTAGCGTAGTGATTCCAGAGCCATGATGCTATTTTGAAACGTTCGGAGTTCGAAGTCCGTAAACACTGAACCGGAAAACTTGTACCTGAATTTCCTAATTATCGATAGCTCAATTGTACGAATATGTCGCATATTGCCACGCAAGAAACAGGCCCCTGGTTTTGACCGAATAATCGTCAATAATAAGGCTTTTGAGCTTGCGCTACTTTGGGTAACAAGGCCGACGAATGAGGAAGGGACTTAGACTATACCTACTGGCAGCCTGTCTCTCCAACCCGTGCAGGAGCCCATTCAGACGCCGTAGCAGGTAACCGCAGGCAACCAACTAACCAGCAAGTTGGGAGTGCTTTTGCTGGAGGAATCTTTTCGACTTCGCGTCCTGCCAGCGTTTGCGATTCAATTTAGGTGCAAGATAGCTGAATCTTGTTTTGATAGTGATACGCAGAATGGGACAGTGGGTATGGAAGCTATCAAGGGTGGTGGCATTGCTAACGTCTCTCACCAAACGGCTCGTCCAGTGTTCTGTCCTGATGACCCTGCTCTCCGATCTGAGTAGAGCAGTTCTGCTACCACGTAAAAACGTCCATGGGCTTCTATCGATAAGCGACCCTCATCAGGGCCTAACTTCGGATTGTAGCCCGGCTTGCCGCTTCATTAAACTTACAGAAGTTTGAGCTACCTGTAGAATGGACCTCTATTGAATTTTTCCTTAAAAACTTCTCCGTGAATGTCATCTCTGACCAGACTTCCCTACCGACCCTCTTTTCGTATGGCTCTTCACCATCCTCTCCGAGCTATGCATCCTGGTGCGGCGCGTTACGCCGCATTATTGCTTGTAAATGTAAAACGAAGATAGCATCAGAAAGACGTTAAACAAACCTTCTCTTTCATCACGTTGGCAGCAGACGGCAGTAACAGACGGGCGAACAGCGACTTGTTGCGACTAGACGTGCTACAACGGCAAAGTTTATTGTATACGAAGAGATTCGTGGCTACTAATACTTCTCGTACCATACTGGTGCCTAAAGTACTTCAGTGCTAACTATAAGGTAGTCTATATGCGCGTCTTTTCCTAGTTTTTATACAACGCGCAACGAGTAGACATCTGGCCCAGCATATAACTGTTATTTTGTACAGCTAGGACGTTCGAGGTTAGAGCTCAGTACGATGCTATCGAATGGTGTTTGGCGTCATTGGAAAAATGAGTGTGGGAAATAAGAACCATACGGTTCTAGGATAGATATAATATCATTTCTACGTGCATATTTACCCTTGTATTCACTGATCTCACTATTCGTCTTAAAGTTATTACCAATACGTTTGCGCGGCAAAGGCAGTATATTCGGCGATTACCGTAAAAGTAATAAGTTCAGTATATCTCATAATAAACTCTGCTCGTTATTATGGATCCAGCCTTAAATTAAAAAAAATTAGGAAGCGGATCAAGGGAACCACCAGCTCGCAAAGTAGAAATGACCCTTATCTACAATGTCGAATAACTGCGAAATAAGCTCGATGAATGAAACAAATAGAAATATTTAATTTTTTATTTCTCTAAAGCGGTCCGAATCTGCATTTAAGAGCCAATTAAAATCCAAAATAGACAAACTGAACGAGAGGAAAAACTAGCAATCAAAATAACCGCTTATGGATGTTTGAAAAGTCACCCCGGTTATCGGTAACGGAAATAGTGTTAACCTATGGAAGCCAGATGACACAAATAGATAGAATAAATCTACACAGGAACATCAACGTAAGAAGACTGTTAGCGGAAAACCAAAGAGACACCCATCCATTGTTAGCCACTGTTGGCTTTGATATTCAAACGTTGTAGCAACAATATGGCTAGAAGGGTGCACAAAGTACGGAGTCTTTTTGTGAACATACCGTACAAGCACAGGTAGGAAACGATAGGCTTTTCGAATGGCAGCTGATTAGAGCTTGAGAGATCATTATTGTTTTACGATGATTTCGTTACTTGGCGCCTGTACTAATTTCTTGTGGTGATACTGCAGGACGACCGTGAAAAAATTCATATGGAGACACCTTTCTCATGTGTAGCAGGTATACATTGATATAACAATGTCCTACACTAGCTGGGGCAAGACAACCTGAAATCGTCAAGCCAGGTTTATACTTACATCCCGATGCTCGTTCTCTGCCTCTGATTTATCGTTCTCTGAATTCTATGCTTTCTAGTTTTTATAGAAACTAGGAGTTATGAGCAAACGGATCAAGCGTGATGGCTTACCAACAACAATCAGTCGGACGCTTTTCAATCACGGCAACTCTCGTTGTCGTTTAAACACTAAGCCATGACGGTATCCGTAGTCATTTCAACGTCCAGTCAACTCAGACGGAGTTCCAGTGAAATTTGTGCTAAAGCGTCTGACAGCTTTACTCCCTTCAGTTTCTTTCAGAGGAAATGTTTCTGTTTTTCTGTATCAAATCGCATTATCTCTCTTGGCCTCTTTACGGGCTACTTACTGGCGGAGCGGACCTTAATGGGCGATGAAGGGCACTTGGAAGAGTAGAAGGTACGGGCCGATTTGGAACGCGGCTCGTTAGCGGAGATCGTCCCATTATTGCCCCCTCGATCATCCACTGCAATAAAACAAAAATTAGACAAGGAAAAGGTCAAACGAAACGAATCTATGCGCAATCCCTATCTTTTCCTGCAGTTAGTCATGCATTCGACACGTGAATGTATATTTAATGCTATAATAGCAGAACTATACTATAATGGCAAATTCCTCACCTTATTTAAAAGTGACGCATTTCTGTGACAGTTTCTTTTTTTTGATCGTTTTTTAAATGATTAATTATATAATGAGCTAAGACAGAGAAAAACGTTTCTTTGCTCGAATAACCATAAAACGCATATATTAAATTACTCCATTACACCTAAGAGGCATTTTGCATAATGCATTACTACTTTTACCTTCATTTTCAGTTTCCATTCGGAAGCATCAGCAAATTTCTGAAGTGTCATTTTTCTGCACAAATTGCTCAAAGCAAGCGATAGCCGAAGTACTTCTATCATGTGTAATTTTTTACAAGACCTTACCGGCCTCTAGACCCGCAGATACAGAGCTAAATACAACTTTTCAATTTGCGCCTTATACATATATTTACTTAGATATAACGTTGGCCTTGTAACGGATCCACTTCATAAGTGTCTGGATTCACCTAGTAAAAAGGAAGTACCAGGGCCTGTGACCAGCTCTGTTTCGTAATTCCTGAAACCCGCAACCCGTGTGTTCGCCTTTTCAAATACTAGCAGAAATAATGGCCATAACGAAACAGTATTTGTCTTACGTCAACGTAATCATTATCTACGACCGCATGCAGCATGTGTACTACAGGGTGCTTTTCTACTTCTATTTTCGATTAGCGACGAATGATCTGTTACAAGTGTATACTTCGTGTGACAACATTATACAATTCGGAACCATCAGGATAGTTTAGGCTTATGTAGGCTTATTCTATAACCAGTAGTTCAGCTTAAACAGCAAGATACTGAAAAACTGATTCGGGAAAATTCGATTGTTCCCAACAAAAGTATAATTTTCTTAAACAAAAAACATGTATTTTCCCTTCGTTCAGCAGGATATAAAAAAGTTTTAAGTTGGCCAAAAAGTTAATATATAGTAATCATTCACAGTATGTGTGGCTTATGCGAAGAAGGCCGAGTGACTTTACGCTACGGTATTTTGACAAAATCTAGTACAATATGATTTAATGGACCGCCACGGGAAAGTGGTCATACTGTCTACGTTTCAACTTTGACGTATATAAATTTGCCTAAACATTAGAGCCAGAATTCAGTCTTCTACAATTATAATATCGGTACGTTCAGACGACGGTATATAACGGATGTGATTATATGTATATTGTACATTATCAAACTTTCAAAGGACTGGGCTTTTTTTAGACCAACTAAGGTTTTAAGTTCAATTTAGTTAAGATGACGTATATATATATATATATATATATATATATATATATATTTGTTATAACTGCACCAAAATATGTTGCTACAAAAAAGACATCATAAATCAGTACGCACCTTACTGAGGGGGCTTCGTGCTGCAAGCCATCGATGGCAGTACACCTCACTCAGTTATCGAATGTTCTCGAATTGAGGAATGCTGTACTTGACTGGCTGCAGAGGCAATAAACTCACCGTTTGCCGAATAGCGAAGGCCGGTGCTGCATCAGAAGGTTTGGGTCCATTCCCCCCCCCCCCCCGCCCTACCGCTGCCAAATCCAGCCTAGGTCCGTTTCTCGTCCCAGCCTTGTGATCCATTCGTTCAGCTGTTCATTGACCTAACTCGCACTTTACTATGAACCTGCCTCTCTATCAGCAATACTAGTAGTCGTAAGATGGCATGAG
>NW_019213680.1:157924-197423 GCF_002532875.2 Varroa jacobsoni
CTACCGCTGCCAAATCCAGCCTAGGTCCGTTTCTCGTCCCAGCCTTGTGATCCATTCGTTCAGCTGTTCATTGACCTAACTCGCACTTTACTATGAACCTGCCTCTCTATCAGCAATACTAGTAGTCGTAAGATGGCATGAGTGTATTGAGACCTGATCTCGACTAGAGAAAAACAATGTAAAGGAGACAGCAGACGAGGAAATGTAGTTAACAGGACTACTAACCGAAGCAGCCGAAAACTCGGTTTTTAGCTTAGCCCAAGTTCCCTGCACATTCTGCTATACAAGTGTTCACCAGGCATTGCTCCATCAGTTAGGTCATGACACGTTATTCTTCATCGCTCTGTCTAGGCTCTTTTGATGTTGTCTAAGGCCAGTGGTAGCACAAGTAAAAACTGATTATGCTGCTCCGCTTGCAGCTGCACTGAACAACAACTAACGGTACTACTGATCGACTGTCCTTTGTTCTAGCCCAGTACTCCTTATTTTATTACTCCTGCTCGTCATCCGGTTTGAATCTATTGAAGATCTGGGACCTCTAGTAGATATGCGTCCTCAGCTCGCCTGTCTTTCGATAAGATAGCCATAACATCAGCAAACTCGAGGCTTCACATTAGACTACCGCTGCTACTATTCTTTTATCACTTCTGCTCACTGCTCAGTGCTACGCATGTGTATACCGCCATACAAAGGGCACCACAGAGGTTAATCAGTCGGCCAATCAATCAGAATCTTGACATTTAATCGAATACAAAAACTGTCGGTGCGCAGGGAGTAGCACAATGCTACTTTTTACGTACTTTCTTTCATTCCGTTTTCTCCTTTTAAGTTCCCTATTCAAAAAACAAGAAGGTACCTTTGTGGTTGGTCTCATGGCCGTTCGTTAGGGATTGGTCGGCAGTTGGTCATCACAATTGCGCGAACGCGTAGGCCCGTCACGACTGGAGATCGACGGGGTCACGCTACTCGTAGAGGTCGTCATGAGTTGGGACACAGGCTGGGTGAACAGCTGTATCATCACTGATCAGGCAGCGAAAGGTACGTGAGCAAAGCAGAGATCGCTGTTGCTGCCATCACCGTTGCCGCGAAGATGAAACTTGCTATGTGCAAAGTATCAGTCAACCATCATCGCATGAATCAGCGAAAAAGCTCTGGTCCGTTTGCGGCTTGCTCTGTCCAGCGGCAGCATCGTTAGGAGATGCTGCCCTAGACGACCGGACTGTTAGTGCTGTGTAGCTGCTGCTGCTGACGATGCTTACCATTAGTGCCTGCTACCTAGACTGTGCGAAATAGCTAGCAGCCTTTCTCGGTAGAGGGTAGATTATTAGGGTATTCGAGCAGACAAACGCAGTCCCTAGTGGTTTAGCGTACTTGTAGCATCTATAGTCGTGTTCAACCTACAGCAAGGCCATCAGAGAGGAATGAAGGTCATCAAAGATACTGCTGAAAAATGCTCTGCTTGTCGGACTAGCAGCATCAGGAAGAGAGGAAAACGTATGCGCTGGGAGCCAGGGCGTAGAAGAAGCTTAGGAGAGTGGACACCTCTCAAGGGTACGCGAAGGCTGGGTGGATAAGAGCATCCATCCAGGAGGCAGTAATGGTATGGCGGCTCACTCTGCTAGGCAAAGAAAGAGGTGAGAAGTGAAGCCTGCGACCAGATATCGATTTAAGGCACAGGTCGACGACATGGCGAAAAAATCCTTCGATATAAACCTGACCAGCTAAGGTGGATGGCACAATCACCAAAAGCACTCGACCAGTACGCGCTTAGCGTCGTTGCCGATCGGCCTGTTCTCGCCGGCAGTATAATGATGATTCTTGGTCTCACGGACTTTGGGTAAATCTATTCGAACACCACCAATATCGTCATTCCTTTTTTTAGAAGACCAGTGTTCATACCTGACCCCCAAGCCATCCTCGTTTCTAAGCAGAAAGGGAAAAAGGCCACCTCAGAGGTTACGAGCAAAGGTTGTGCTGAATCGCTGCCCATTGCTTTAATGTTCGCCTAACATTAAAGCGGCGAACGCAACCCTTGCCTTTTCAATTCGACCCTGACCTGCCTCATTTTACTTGGCTGACCTATTATTGGATATTATGTTGGGAAGGTGCCAGCGTTGTCAGTCAGGTGATCGATACTGTACGAAAGGATGGGACATAGGGGAAAACGTCGACGCCTACAAATACCTTCGGTGGCCACGGCGTTGCAACCGGTGCAATTTTTTTTAGGTCGGCAGCCATGAAACTAGCAATAAAGATAGTAGCGCTTGGACCAGCTACCTTTGTCCTTACAGAGAGTTGAGCACGTATTGCGGCCAAGGTAGGCGTTCCATAGATCAATGAAGCATGATCAGAGGGTTTTTTTTCAAGATTCTTTTGTCTTCAGACGTAGAGCAATATAAGGGAATCAGATAAAACTTATTTTACTGAGTCTGTTATTCGCAAATCATAAGAACCACCCAGAGCTAAAATAAGAAGGTGTGCACAATCTTGGGTTTACTAATCGAATAAACAAAGCCGATTCGACCATATTATAATGGAATGGTTGTACACTGTTCTATCGTTACCCCAATAATCTCATCAATGTGGGTTATGAAGCTAACTAAGTTCCCGTATGACAGAACAAAATTAACTATAACTTAACAAGTAAACCTAAAGCAATTTTCTAACTTTGCTAGTCTGATATCATGAGCGACCGAATTCTAATACTACGAATAATGTGAAACTAACGGTTATTAAGGAGAGGCTATGGGGATCAATTAATCCACTCGTCGTATCCCTCATTGAACGAAGTCAAAATGAAAGAGTTTTCATGGGTAAACTCAAAACATGTCACAGGCACAATCAATTAAGCAGCTCGAGTAGCAGGCAAAAGTTCCACTCGTTAAGCAATTTTCAAACATACGAATATGAAGATGGCTTTAACTTTCAATCGTTGTAGGTTTTTCCATACGACGAGATGAAGGCTCAAAAACGATGATCGAAACACACATTATCCTTTGTTCAGGATATTTCATCATTTTAGAAGGAAAGGATAAATATATATATACTTCCCTATAGGTTGTAATATATGTACGTACTGGCGGTCGCTACATACATCCATTTCACCACACGATGCTGGCAATCACGTGGGCCAATTATGTCCATTGTACAACGACTGAGATTGGTTTAGACATTGGCAGTTAATATACAGTCCATGTATAATACAAATGCCTATTTCTTCCCCTAGATTCTAAAACAAAACTCACAGGTTGGCATAAACGTTACTATTTGTAGTCGCAATGTTTTTTTTTTATCAGCTTGGGTCATGGTTCGGGATATGTTTGATATTACTTCGAATGCAGCCGCAATCTGACTATCGCGGCTGCTGCTGGCGTCACTACCTGTCCTCTACTGCGAACCTTATCCACGTGCCAATTGATTCCATTCATATTATACAACTACTCTGCTCATGCAGAAAATAAAGGATGCATTGCAAGTAAGACATTGCACTAACAGCCTTGAGCTACTAGGACTGCCTCGCGCTCGAAAAAATTGTATGCAAATCTACTTAATCACTCGGTATTCCGTTGCTACGTTTTCCCTCTATATTGCGCGAGCTGAAGAGACTAACACCTACTTCAAAGCGCCATCGCCAGCGCTCATGGAACCCCACGTGGGATTCCAACAGGATTTTCAGCACGACAGTTGCATAACCTTGCTCTGTCCTCTATCCCAGCGCGCCAAACCTCTTCTCGAGGTGCCTGGTTCACTAAACGCCACAGTCGAGGGAAGCGGGGCCGTAGCATACCATACCACCGCCTTGGCGGGACGCTGTCAGCCAGGATAAAAACATAACGATCACGGCGTAAAAAGTCGATAAAAATAATGTCCTCTAACGCCATCGTTTCAATACCGCAAATTGAAGAAAACAAGGAGAGGCAACTAGCTCTTGAAATGATCCTCCCTTACCAATGTCGTAAACCCGTTTGTCTGTGAACTTCAGCTTCGCTACCGAATAAACTCTCTCTTTTTTCTCTATGTGAGCACGGGTGCACGCAATTTATGTATCTGTACATATGTATAACAGTAGCAAAGCAAACGTGGGTGTATCAAATGCAAAATGGTATTAGAAGATCTATTGCAATAGAAGCCGCATTTTTCTCATGCTAGATATGCTCCTTGGCTTGTAGCATTTTCGTTGGTGTGCGTCTAGTTACATGCTTGCTACTCATTAGAGTAGTGAAATTATAGGCAACCATGGATGTATGTAAAAATATTGATCTGCAGTCTCTTGATAAATCATAACTGGAGTACAATACGCTATTAGTATGGCTTTTGATAGATCCCAGTATATCCAAACCGTCAGAACTATCATTGAGATTACTAAGCCAGTATATATTATATTGGGTAGTTAAAGAAGTCTTGATTAATCGTTTTTAAGCCAAAATTAAGACAACTGCTCTTTACGATACAAAAATAAAATTACTACATTAAATGTGCGCCGCTTTGATCGATGATTTTCCGCCATCTTTCTGCTAATAGTACAATCCCATCATTGTAGAACTTTCATGGCTTCTGGGCAACGATTTATGACAAGTGATTTTTGAGCTTCCTTGTTGAAGCTAAATTAAAAGAGTCCTGGATAGGCTGAAACGAGTGATAACCTGATGATGCCTGATCCAGCCTTTATAACGAATGCATTAAAATTCCCCATCCAAGTTCTTCTAATCTTTACCTGATCAATTACTTTACAAGATGACAAAAACTTATAATACACAATTCCTTTCTAATTCCATTGAAGACGTAGACATCGCCTACCCTTGTGTCAGTCTGGGCCTTTTACAGATTGTAAAGCTCATTTTTTTCTATTTGTACTTTATTGAGGTTCACTTCATATCTTTAACTGACTGTACCTATGTAGTATGTCACATATGTCTCTTCTTGATTCAATGCTAGCAAATCTGCGGACCAGTGCAGCCGTAAACTTTCTGGCCATCTTGAGCTCTATTTCGATGCAGCTCGTCGTCGATCATGTCCTGTGTAAGATACTAAACTGTGTAATCTCTTCTTTCAATCGAATTTGAGAGACATAGTTGCTAGCTATTCGGAAAGAAAAACATACGCAAATATTTCATACCTACAAGCAGTTACATCCACGATTCTTTACGAGTCTTCAGGTATCTATGCAACGTTTCATACGAAAAGCCTCAAGCGTTTGGGACCGTTACGCGTGGGAAAAACAACAATTATACATGCTGTTTTTCGAGTGCGTCCTGTTTGGTGGGAATACCCAGGGAGGACAGTTCTTATAAACTCAAAGGGAACAAAACAACAGAACTGCAGGGAACCAAATTACATGTGGTATAAATTAGTATCTATTGTTGTTTGCCCGCTTCATGCTATTCGAGGTTTTGTGCGCTTGTTATTTCAACGTGGCTGTGACCAACGATGAGTGGACATAAATAAAAATCAGTATCTAAGTATCAAAGCTAATGGACAGACATTAATCCGCTTTTCGTTTCAACAATTTGCGTATCTCCCGCTACCTACCGTCGAGCGACGTTTGCTCTTTGAAGACGACGTTGCGATTGTGAAAGTCACTGGACAAATCGCTTCAATAGACAAGCGATTTACGGAGCACCGGTAGTAGAGGCTTCAAATTTTAGTCCACATAATACCAAAGCAAGAGACGCAAAGGGAGGAGCGGGTCGCAAGCGACCAGTGTCGTTGGGAGTGGGGAGGCCAGCCGTGTGGAACACGGCCGTATAGTGTAATTATGTATGTAATTACCGGATTCGGAGTGTAAAAACTCCGGAAAAATCATAGATGGAGATCTGAAATGAAGTATGAAGAAATGGTCAGCCGGGAGGCGTTGAAACAAGGGCGGAACAAATTGCAGAGTACCAACCGCACGGGAACGCTGTGCAAACGCAGCATGGCTGGTAACGATGGCCGAGTGTTACGGTCAAAAATGTATACAATAAACAGCTGTTGGTTCTTACGCCGTTAAAGTATATATATATATATATATATATATATATATATATATATATATATACTTGAGACTACAGCTGACGACAAGCAATAGTTTTCAGCTCTTCTGTTATAGAACTTTTTTCATTTATCTATTGTACGGTACGGCAAAGTTGCTTCATTAAAGGTTGTTTGTACATTTCATTACAGCCCGAAGTATAATAGCAACCATAGTTTTTTTTTTACTTAGTAATCATAATTTTTCTTTCGTACCGACTCAACGCCGTATATTAACCAATGAGAACCAAGCAATCTCATTTTTGATCATTTTACTTTATTAAGTTTTCGGCTGGTTGTATTGTATCTTCACTGCTGTTATCGATAGCAATTAAAATTTTTTTGACCTGAAACTATATCATCTCGTCGGCCATTTTACTCTGGCTTTTTTCAGAAGGTTGGCTTGCCGAGGCCTTAGGTTGTCCTCATCTGAAGATTTCGTTGACTTCAACCCTATAGAATGCAGTACCCTTGATATTTCATTGTGATTTTGATGTATTGTTTTGGCGTATCCGTGCTAGTATTGGTCTTTGTGTCTTCGTCACCACGTATCTAATTCTCACAGAACTTCCTTTAAAAAAAATGACTGCTTTGTTGATCTTTTCTGCCTAGAGTGAGAACGACGGTTGATAATTAACCAAGCTGACCTGTAGGTGATCATTATCATACTACCTTCATTTGCGAGTTCGCTTTCCATTTGCCTACCCCGATTGTTTACCAATTAATGATACTACGATGATACTAGCTAACCGTACCAAAAATATTCTAAGATAACAGGCGAACGGGGCAGGGCCAATGAACGGATCTACGTACATACTGTCAAGAATTCTTATTGCCAAAGTTCACCGCGGTGTTTCGCACACTTCTTTCACCTCAGGTAATCACAGCCTTTTTCTCTTCTAGGACATAGCCCAACGCTTTACACTATAACATCTCATTCATTTGGAAAACCGCGATGTTCTGTTAGGCGTTTGTCGAGGCCGAAGAAAAGCGTAGCTCGGTGCAGGTTGTCCCTTCGGTTTCACGCCCCTATGGCTGCCTTGAAAGCCCACTATGACCAGAACGTGTAGCAGCAGCAGCAGCAGCAGCAGCAGTAAGAAACAGAGTTCCTCCGAGGAAAAAATCCGAAACTGGACAAAATTTAGAGTGTTTTGGGTAAGAGAAATACATTGCTTTGATAAAATGCGATAATAGGAAAATCAATTTTTCAACTATGATTGTCTCAAGTTTAGAGTTGTGAAGACAAAAGAGCAGGCGGTGGCATTTACCTCCTAAACTACCTGCCTCTAAACTACCTAGCCATCGGGAGACAATAGAAACGTACCATAGAAACAAAGAGAGCTCGAGCGCGGAGCGGAATACGTGCACACATACACTAAACAGGCAAATACATACGGCTTGTTGACACGAGTTCAATGCAGAACGCGTCAGACGGCATTGTCCGTACGGTTCGTTCGAATATGGAGAATCAACATTTGCCCGAATTATTTTATTGAATTTAATTTCGTTAATAGTCCTATTTGCTGGCCCGCGCCTTTGACCTCAAATTCATTATGTACATTATGTTTAAGAGAAACTGGATCGCAAATCTTGCACATAATCTGTCAAAGTAAGTATAACCAAACTCCGCTGGATAGCTTTTCTGCTTAATATAGCACTCTATGCTACTATGGGGTTAACGCGGTAGGAAACACTTAGCAGTAGTCCCTGAAGTAAAATAAGAGTTGAGTCCTTTCCACGCTTGGACGTCGCATTTTTTCTGTCCATTGGTTGGGAGTCAGACTTTTAGAGAGATTTTTGAAAGATGCTAGTCCCGATGACCGAAAACACGGTTAACCTTTTAAAAGTCTCATGAAAGGTCATATTTTATGTGATTCAAAAAGCTGAACTAATAACAACAACTAAACACCTTTTGAATCTAGGACTGCCGCAAATATTGCCACAGAGAAATTCTGATTTGATGGCATTACTCTAAGGATTATATGTCAATGAAGGCACGTCCACTAATCCCATATCCAAAGAACAGGGGGACTCATGTGACGCATGAGGCCAACTAAAATAATACCGAGGCGAAAAGTCAAGTATATACTTCACTTTTTCATTTCTAACATTGGCAAAATATAATAGAAAATAGACTATACTTAGAGTCAAACATTATTAACGATTGTTTACTTAGTATTGGAACAGAGTTATGCAGCGGTATCTCAAAGGTCGACACCGTTGATTTTACAACATTTACGAAAAATATGAGTATCTATACAACACACGAGAAGTTACAGTTCAGTCTCACGGGGGAATTATCCAGTACAAAATCGCACTGCGAGAAACACAAAATGTACGCAAAGCCATTGGAAGAAACCAACCTGTGACGCTTTCCGCCATGTGAAATCAAGCTGTGAAAAAACCAGCAGCTTACCTGGTAATGTGCAGTTCGAAAAAACTACCCCAGTATAGTGTCGTGCTTGAGAGGCAGCCCGCACAGAGAATCTACTGCAAAAATGCCGTATAAAGTTACCCCAACCTTTGCACAAGTTTTGACCCATTACGCCCCAAACCCTTCTGTATAGGTTCGATGTTTCGATCCTTCCGTGAGGTCATTGTCCCTAACGGGAAAACAAAAAGTCTGCGCGCAATTGAAAACTCGAATTTCGGCATTAAAGGAGACATTTGTATTGTAATGTGACATTCCCATAGAATTTTGACTTTTTTCAAAAGATTACTTAGGTTTGAGATGCGTACAGCATAAATTTATTTTAAATATTACTGATAAATAAAGCCCAAATAAAATACATTGCTATCCCACAGTTGGTGTTTGCGTACTCAGGCTATACTTGTTCCTGTGATAACTGGAGTCAAAATTAATCTGAGCAATAGCAGTCTGATCGACTATGGTTTTCAGAAAGCTCACAACAAGCAGTCGATGAATAGCAACAAACCAAGCATGATATTATATGGAAAAAATTGTTGCTACAAGTGAATTTTTGTGTTTTACTTACTTCCAAATACTACTACTACTACTACTTAGGAAGTTGGTAGTTTTGATATACGTACGTAAAGGATAAATACGTAAAAATATTGGTCGCCGGTTACCTTGGGAGTCTCTGCTGGATATAGGAAAAACGAGCAGAAACGGTCCAAGCAACATCGATCAGCATTGTCACATCTTTGTTCAGCTAAAATTGTTGATAGAACATTTTGATGAAACACATTCGCTCACTTCACACGTTATACGTCTACGTGAACAAGCTAGAAGTGTGACATGCGTGACACGTAGTACGTTATTGGAGAAAAATTTTGCCTCCAAATTCTGATTAGACAGCCGAATCACAAATGCCGTTGAAACAGCTTTTCTTTTGTGCGGAGGAAAATGAAAGTGACAGAAGCTATCACTTGATAGTGACCTCGTTAACCACCTCCGCACCAAGAACTTTTAGTTGATTTCAATTGGTTTTAGAACCTAAGGGATAGTAGCGGACTGTTTTTTATTAGAGTATCCAAAAGCGAGCATTTAGGTTATAAACAGTCATCACTAACGGCACCGCAGCCTTCGAAAGACGAACGCCACATTCGCTCGTGGCGCTTCGCTGGCAGCATTTCTACCTGTTACCATACGTCCTATTTGAAAGCGGTATAGGTAGTACAACAAACTACCTCTCCGCTGCTATGGGGCAAATACTCTTTTTTTACAAGCAAATCCAATGCCAACTATAAAAAGAGTAGGCAGGCTAGGTTGGTCGCACATCTGGTCGCCTATCTTTAAGGTGATTCTTATACAGAGGAAATTGCTTGCGATTTATTAACGCAAAGGAAGGAAGCCTATGCGCGCCCACTAGAAAGATAGCAAAGCTCGCGCGCGGAGAAAAAGCTGCCATTGATCTTTATCAGGATGCGACTGCCAGTCATAGGGTATATATAGCCGGTTAGTAAGATGTGTGCAAGAAAGGCTGTATGATATACATCGACTGAGACTTCCTCAATTGATCATTTTAATATTTTCTTTCCTTTTTAGCTAGGTTCTATGCTGAACTTTTGCATCTAAGTTCTGATCCAAAAAACCTCGGCAAGCTTTATAGATGATGCCATTTCCTTGGGTAACGCAGCCTGTGACACAACGATCCACTTCTATTTCTAACATTTGTTTGAAAACGTTCACATTTATTTAGAAATGAACCACAACATGATGTTTTAGCTACCCACTTATTTGCCTGAGACGGTTTCGTTCATGGTTGACATTTACTGTAAACTGTCAATACAAAATTGCTAGCCAATGTTCTGCAATAATAGACGTAGTCTGTCTTAAAAATAGATTGAATTACTTGTGCCTCTCTGCACGAAATGATGCTACCCCAGCACATCGCAATATACGTATTCCAGTCATTCTGCTTTCGTCAATACCAGTCGTCCAGGTCAATCAGGTTTCTGAACATACAAACAAATGGTATACCCGATAAACACGGAGCACCAATGCTAAACGAGCCGCGATCCGTCCATTATAATCAAATTGCATTGCTAATCTTCAAGTTTTTCAACTGTAAAATGGTTTTGAAAAGTTTAGTTTAAGTTTGTAGTTAGTTGACCAATGTTGGCCCTCTGAACTTGGCTAATCACAGCTGTGTCAATTACAAATACCCCAACGCTCGGTTCATTGAGTTCTAGCTCTTTCTAAGCCTATGGCAAAATCCTCCGTAATTCTTAAGGCACCGTTGTCTTCCAAAGCCTTCAGCTGTCGTTTATGTTTAACTTTATTTAATAAAGAATAATTGCTTTCTGAAGTTTAAGCAAAAATTGCCTGTCTGTTATGTCTTCATAGCCATAACGATTACGCAAAGGAGCTACCATTGTTAAGCAATCCGCTGATAATGAAAACACCAACATATGTCTAGAACAGAACAAAATTAGTCTGCACAAAAAAGTTCAATATGAATAATAATAGATTACCATCTTCTATTGAATAGCCAGTCAATCAAGTAACTTACCGAATCTAGAGATATAGTAACTTGCTAATAACGAGGCAAAATAACTATTGCCATTGAATTAATGTCAAGCCCGATATCTTCTTCATGCTAGATAAGGGGGACAAACGTCCATTGTTAGAACTACATCTCCAACTTATAGATAATTTTCCTTCAGTAATCGATTGGATTTAGATACGCTAATGGAAATACTTAATGGGAATCATTAACAACGCTTTAATGGCATGACCAAGCACTAGCAGGCACCTCCTGCCATTATGTTCTGGGACGCTTGTTGACCAACCGTGCAGTGCAGATGCTTAGTTAGTAAATCTAATTCTAACGGAAGTTCTCCTACAGGCACATACAGATTTATACAATCCCTGACGGCGACACTGGACGTAAAATTCGAGGCATTTAGCTTGAACATGAAACTAACAACGAAGACGCATCACCACGGGACCAAGGTCAACGTTGAAGTACATTAATGCTACGACCTCTAAATTTAAAGTATTTCATTGTAGTGGCTTATAGCGTTTATATGCGCAATCGCGTCGAACTTAAATTACAGGGGCACTGTGACAACACAAGGCTTCATCGTATCTCTTCTTCTAATAAGGTAGAAAGCAACGCCGGTCGGCAAAGTATCCTCCCGTCTAAACAATACCAGCTCTCACGCTTGAATTTACCTGTGAGTAGATCGAACGGACGTCTTACGAAACAAATATAGACAAACTGATAACATTCGGAGTAGATCTAGCCGTTGACAACAGGTGCTTTGTTGTACTTAACATTAATAAGTATCGGTATGTAAGTAAAACACATTAGCTGAAATAGAAATTCTGTTTCAATAAATTCTATAAACAATCCACTGATGCATGATGACCTCACTTTGTTTATAGTTAACCAACTCAGCAAAACATCTTGTTTTAGTACCAACTAGATGTATTCAAAAGAAATAAATAGTTTCAAACTACGATTTCAGCGTGCTGACCTCTTCCTCCACGTAGGACACCACATCCACATACTGGACATGAATCCTAACGTCCAGAGGCCCTCTTTCTCTTTTCCTGATATGTTTTCAGGCAAATCTTCATTCAAGTCGACATTTCCATACCTTATTTCACACGTCTAACCGCGATCCAAGCACAATTATTCTGTGAACGTGTGCGACGTATCTGGATGCGAAACATTTTCGTATCAGAGGAAACATAAGATGCTCGTTAAAGGCTTGTGTAAACTGCTGTTTCGCTTTCGTTCATACTCGGTCTTACTCGTCGTTTACGGATGATTTCTGCATGCGATTGTCGCTGCGGTTCCGTGTGTAAAAACATGGCACGTACATAGATACTCACATCCGTAGAACAACAGACTGACGGTGCCGCTACAGACAATAGAGAAATACAGTGACAAATAACAAACTACCTTGGTTACGTAGGAGGATATTTGGATACTCACAGTCGGGTGTGCCGAGAGGTGTGCAGAACGACTTGACAGGACTGGGCGTTCGGGCCCAGGCGCGCGATGAACCGGCCGTTGTATAGACCTGCGGAAAGAGGCGAGCCAGGGTTGGCCAAGGACGCCCGTGCAAACATAGACAGCACGTTAGATGGAACAGGACTCTTGCCTGTACATCTGACAGTGACTATGACGTTTGTGGACAGGGCAAGACTCAGCGCACCATTTCAGATGGATCGAAAATCGCATGCTGTCAGCTTCAGGTTGATAGTAAAGGGGCGAAGTTGGAGATGGTGTGGCGGGGAAGGGTATTCGATATAAGACCCGCGAACGGTAAACGGGACTTTAACGAATAAGATAGTGCAGTCCAGGTCTTGTTTTGTTGCATGCTCATAGTAGCATGGGTGTTTCCTTTTTATTGCCAAAATAAGCAAGCAGGCGACGTTGATGGGATCGAGAAGAAGTTGTCTAATAGATACTGTTGGAAACCGGAAAAAAAATAGACGAACAAGCATCCACTCAAAAACGGCCGCCATCCGAAGTGTGTGTTATTAAAGCTGAAGGGAACAGACCAGCCAAACAGATGATTCTAAATATGCGCTTGAACAAAGTATTGTCTGGTTTTTGTACAGCTTATACACACTGATTTGATATGAAGGAAAAAAAAAGGGACGGACGTATAAGTGGCAACAGACGCACTGCTTAGAGGCATTGCCTTACATCGCTGATGTGAAACAGTTGATTCTAACAGGGGTCATGTATAGTGGATATCAATATCCTTTTCATGATTGACTGCCGCTGTTTATCAATATAAATACATTTACTCTGGAATATGAGTGAGGGATGATCGGCTACGGAGATATTCGAAGGACACAATCATTGGTTTATACGAAAAGATATACAGTAATGAGTTTACATGGCCACTGTACTTTTTACAGCAATCATTAAGTAATTTTAAAGCTGAGAAACGTATAGAATAGAAAATAGGCATGATTGCACACTAAAGAATCTTAAAGCCTGTCGTATTGATCCCTTCCAAATTATCTTACTAGAGACAATTCATGTCCAATACCATTGTATACAAAAGGCATCCATTGCGCGTTCAGCAATTCTTCTTTGTAAGGATATGATCCGTCTCTAGACGCAATGCTCCCATATACGCTCTATGTCCCAGCAAAATAAGAACAATCTACCAAAAAGAACTTCAACGGATTCAGCTGCACGAACGAGGAAATCCGTGACTAGCATTAATCTAGTATAGTATCCCATAGCTATTCTAAAATCTAATTCATCATTTGTTGAGGTGTGTGTGTCATATATATGACGAGGGCAAATCCTAGACAGTCAGCCGACGAAAAATAAACGATGATTTAACACATGTTTATATTGTCCTTATCTTCAAACAAGGATGGCCCAGAATATTAGCGAAATTAAGAGGACAGCTATTTCACGCGGAGCGCCACTTTGATGGCCCGCTCGTCACAGGTCGAAACCTTCCATGCTAAAGCTTAGTTTGCCATAAATAGCTGAAACATGTGAGCAAGATACGGAACTGATATGTTCAGATTATCATTCGTGCTTTCGGTAAGAGGCTGATTGGATTTGTTGTTTCATTGGCGGGCTATACATGAACAGGGCACTGCAAGCCGTGATGATCGGATGCAGTCGGTGGAAGCCTTTACAGCTGGCATACATTCAACGCGACGTGTGTTGAAAATATTGTAAAGCTTTGAGAGTTTCGGTAAGTTTTAAAAACGCGGCTAGCGATCTGCCCTTCAGAACGATTTTTTTTTCGAGGGCAAAATGCCTACTAGGTCAGGGACTGACGTAACGTCAGTACATGAGGAAAATGTCTTTGCGGAAAGCGACTACCAAAGTTTCGAAGAGCTACTCATGTCTCACTTGAGTAGAAGCTGAAAAAGATATGCTTTGTTAACCTTCCCAGAAGGACAACTCTTTCGGAATGGGCGTATTTTGAGGTTTCCACGGCCAGCTGTGTGTGTTAAAAGCCGTTGCCCAGAGAACAAGTCGGCCTCTCGTTAACATCCTATTTTCCCATTTACTTTCTTTGTGTGGCCAAGAGGGGCCATTCAGACAACGACTAGAACGCCCACTGAGCATACTCATTCACCGTACGTGAACGTGCACGTAGCTTAAATTGCTGAAGTACTAGCAGAGCAGGGATTAGGACCGATTTCGCTTTAGCCCCAAGCATAACTTAAATAACAGCAGTGTAGTGTTAGTTATACACCTTGAACGGCCACGCCTGCTTTAACACTACAACAGAGTCAGCAGGCGTTCAGGCGCTGGCCATGTTGACGGCACGGACACGGCTTACAAATCGGTCATGACAGAAAAGAGGACAAAGGAGAGTCGTTGGTGATCGTAATGTCTGCAGATGATGTAAAAGGTCGGGTTAAAGCAACTGGATGATGCCGCTGAATGAATGGCATCGTTCCAAGAAGATGGCTATTACAATACCGTTTCCCGTTCCCTGATAAGCGCATGGTGCCAGTATAATGGCCTAATACACCACGACATCAATGAGCACTGTAAAATAATTAGTCACTCACTGCCTCCGAATATTCGGGGAGTCTGCCTCTTTCGACTCGTAAATACGTGGACAAACAGATGGGTGGGGTGACAGTAACGGCAGCATTTTGCAGGTACATCACCCGATTAGTCGGAGATCAAGGTCGGCGCAGCAGAAGATACCTTTCCCACCCGAAGGTGTTCGAGGGCGAATTATATATCAATATATGGAGCCAGTGCGGATGAATAGCAATTTTTACGCCAAATGGGCACAGCGAACCATTATTGATACTACTGACGAGCAGCTGCGAAAGCCAACAGACGGACGAGCAGAGTCATGGCAGAACGAAGCTATGACGACACGATGTATCGGATTAAAAAAAAAAAACCAAACGAAGCGTAAATAGTGCTACTAGTACAGTGTATGATTCGGAGCGAGCAAGGACAAACAGAGAAATATGCGGGGAAAAATACGTGAGTAAATAGGAGGGATGGTTGCCGTATTCGATGGTCGATATTGCCAAGGGTTTGTTTCAAGGTGGTCATACATTGCATTATGTCATCACTGTTCTCTGACATAATATAGTTGTTGTTGTTGTTGTTGTTGTTGTTACCTTGATGAACTTGCGGTGCGATGAGGAGCTCGTAGCCGGACTTGCAATTGAGAGGTTGAGCACAGTAGGCTGCAGGTCGAACATTCATGATGATTTCGAGGCGAATAAGGTGGCGTGGAACGGTTCGATACAACGATATAGCAACAATGATGAGATGATTTCGGTGTTAACGATATTGTGATGGTTTTCAGTGAAGATTATAGTTGTATAGGTATTATTGTTGTTGTTGTTGGGTAACACAGTGGTTATGGTGGATGGGTTGGAAGATATGAAAGTGAGATTTGGATGAACGTAACGGTGAGTCAGCAATGGCACGGTTGTCGGGGAAGGCGTTTATGTGAATCCGGTAGTGGTGACAGTAAACGCGGAATCGGCATCGAACGGCATGGATTTGCATCGAGATTCCCAGTTTTGTTTTGGACCGGAGCAGGCAGAGAAGAAGCAAGCGATGGAGCGGCGTAATCAACGCGACAATGTGTTAGTAAATCATGAACGTACCATGACAACTAACAACGACTGATCTATCATAACATATCGATATACAATATATTCACAGGTGATAATAGTACACTGCAAAAGGAAGGTGGGCAAAGCTATCTGTTAGCTGGGCTTTTACTCATTCGTGAGCCACAGGTGCTGATGTTCTCGCGTTGGCTTTAGGTTTAGGAAGAAAATGTACAGACAGCAGGTGAGGGTGCCCAGTGCTGATACTGTGATTTTGCAGAATTGCTCTATCAATAAAAAGTTGAGTGATTCATTTGTAGCAGTGAATTTTTTGTTGTGACAAGATATCATGGCGTACATAGATCGTGCGTGGTTCTCGAGAAGGGTGCTAAGCTAGCTGAGACAGATATGAAAATGGATTTATTAAAGCTGCATAGATTGCAAGTATGAATACGCAGACAGATTTATTATGTACTAATCATCACATCAGTCATACTAGTCGGAAACTGATCGTGGTGGCAGCAACGACATTTTTCGATTGGTCAAGTTCTCAGTCCCTCTTTTTCATTGGTACCAAAATATTCGGAACTTGAATATATCAAATGGGTAAGATAGTGATGTGTAGTCGATAGTTAAGCCTTGCAAGGTTGCCTGATGGGCACAATCAGGTCAGAGTGTGAGCGCGCGTGCTACAACGACGAAGAACAGAGGCTACGATAGGAGACCAAGTTACGGGACAGTGCACGGTTGTAGCTCTAGTTGACGTCCGTTTGGCTAATAAGGCAGAAGACGCGCACTGACGAACCGTAAACAGTGCCGAGAATATCGCCGAGAACGAAACAGTAGTTCTCATCAAAATCAAGCTCCATGGCAA
Organism: Varroa jacobsoni; assembly: GCF_002532875.2. Taxonomy (NCBI): domain Eukaryota; kingdom Metazoa; phylum Arthropoda; class Arachnida; order Mesostigmata; family Varroidae; genus Varroa; species Varroa jacobsoni. The sequence continues at coordinate 174,808 of NW_019213680.1, forward strand.
GTGTACCGTAGATTGACACAGATAGAAAAAAAGTACTCCAACAGAGTAGAAACGCTTGGCGGAATCTTAGATATCTAATTATCTCTACGTCTACCCACAAAGACCCCCCAGACAAAAGCGATGATGGTAGTAAATGTACCGGTTAAAAATATCACAGCGGTATTGGACTAGCTGATACGCCTACAGTGGCAGGTCTGTGCTTGATTCGGACGAGGCTTTTGAGAAACCACAGCGAGGGGCTAAGTAACTCAATTTTGTAAGGTTTTGTCGAATTTTGTAAGGTTAAGAAAACTACGCGGCTTATTTCGCGATTGGCGACTGATATTTAAAAGCTGATCGTATTGAGCAGAGTGATTACAACTGAGGTATACACATTAAGTTTGTATCCGAATGTCCAGACAAAGCATAGTATTCCGTTAGAGTTAATCGCCCTATATTCATAACTTCCTTAATTCTCAGAACAAACATCAGAAGCTTAGTACAGAGCCGACTGTGGTTAAATAAGTAACCAGTGGGATCGATAGGTCAATGCCATTTAGCTAAATCGACGATTTCGACTCGCAGCGAATCCGAGACTAGTTTAAGACGATAGGAAACGATTGGCGTATCCCGAACATGGCGTTATCCGGCATTAGGTAGAGAGGCGCTACTTTTGTTCTTTCGTCGATAGCGGATTTTCTTCACAATTATTACGATCATTATCGCTTTTATCATCACCATTTTTATACCTAACAGCATTATTTCGAAATACGCATCGACAAACGCGATGCAATCACGGCCGAAATAGCACTCTGTTATTACCATTTTGATAGTAGTACTAAAACAATTGCACATCCTGTGATGCACCCCTAGTATGATCATCTGTATGCATACGTAAAGCGTATGTAAGCATCACCTAAAATATATAGACTGAACACTCACTGAGGCCGACAGGCACATTCTCACGAAAGGGTCGCTCGGCCTGCAACTATCTATGGGGGCTCGCTCTGTAACGCCCTCTTCACAGCGAAAGTTGTTGTCGTCGTCGTTGTTGTTGTCGCTGCTGTAAAGCAGGCCAGTTCACCCAAGCACAAGAGGCACACGCGAGCAAACGCTCTATAATCTTATTTGGCACCATTCGTCATCTGCTCGTTGCCGCTGTCGTCGCTGATAATTTCACCGAGCACGAATACAAGTCCTACAAGATTAGACACGCACACACATGTACATACGCCACCGCCGCTGAGAAGCAGCTCTTGCTCGCACTCAAATGAGTCCTACTTGTATAACAACAACGGCCATCGGCATCGCACTGGTTTACTACAAACGGATAGGTAACGGCCTTTGTCTCAAAAGTAGATTGTATGCACATACATTAAATGTTAACAACGCTCTCAGCAAACGACTTGCACTACCGCGCACGTTAAAGTTTCATCTGGTTTCTTTCATGGGCAGCAAGAAAGTGCCGGATCATTTAACGACCAGTTATGTCCTTTATGATCATATATGTGGAAAGGTATTCAATATCATTGCACATGACAATTCCACGAGTTGACATTACTATTATCGGGCCCTATTAAGATTATTATTATTATCGGCGACATCGCAGTGATCAACTGACAATATTGGTAATAACGACTAGAGCAACCGCCTTGAGATCGGGTCGGCATATTTCGTCGTTCGCCTCACACACTATGTAAGTTACATATACATGTGTACATCCTTCCTTCTGCACTGCACAGTGCTCAGCGTAAGGCTGCCGATCTGCATCTGCAGCATTCGACACCGGCCAGCAGCTTACTGCCAGCAAACAGCGGACTGTCCTAACCTGCGACCTAACCACTTCTGTCTGCCTGTCGCTTGTGTTTTTTTTTCTACGGAACTCTGCGCGTACTTTAAGAAGAGAAAGAAGGGGACGACGGCGACGCAAGAGAACAGCCGCGACGGTGCGACATACAGATGAGAGCAACGACACCCACCTTGGCAGGCGCGGATCTCGGGTGCTCCTGCTGAAAATGGCGGAAGTTGTGCGAAGAGACTGAAGAAGGAACAGCCGCGAGCGGGTGAGGGCCATAGGCAGCGGCGCTACCGCCAGCTGCCGTTACCACTGCTGCTGTAGTCTGGAAGCGCTGGGAGGGGCCGCCATAGTAAAGTTGGGTGGTGCTGCTGGTAGTAGTAGAAGTATGGCATGGGGCGCCGGTGCTGCCGCCGCAGCTCGCGCCACTTCCACCAGCGCCGCCGCCGCTGCTGTCGCCGCCGCTGCTGCCACTGTCGCCTCTGCAGTAGCTCGGGTTAGAGCCGCAGCAGATCGGATGATGCTGGCTGGCGGTCTCAGAAACGGTGCTGCTGCTGCTGCTGCTGCTGCTCGTATTCGTGTTAATGGTGATAGAGCTGGCGTCGTCGATATAGCTGTGGCTGTCGCCTGCTGGATCCTTATCGCCTGCGGCAGGGCTAGCGCCCCTAGCGATGGCAGCGCTTTTAGTGCCACCAATGGCAACTGCACCCGCCGCTTGCTGCTGTCCTCTGTTGCTTGCTTCGATAACTGCTTCAGCTGTATCACCTGCGGTGTTCAACCGACACAGCTGATGTCTGTTTCGTTGAAGCTGATAGCGCTGTTGTGGTTTCTGCAGTGGTGTGCAACTCGCGGCTTCGGCAGCCGAATAGTTTGCGATCGAATTTGTGCAGACGGCAGCAGCGATGGACGGAATGGACGGCGTTGAAGAGGAAGACGGCAGCGATGCTAGCGCCGGCTGCTGAGGGAAAGAGCTGGTTTCTTTGTGGGCTGCCATCATCGGCCGAGGGCCTGGGACCCCGTCAGCACCGGAACAGACCGCCCGCGGTAGGAGGGACGGGAAAGGGTCACTGGGTCGAGCCAGCCGAGAAAACCTTGCTGCGCCTTCAGAACAGCCGGCGTCCGGGTCGATCGGCACGTTGGCACGAGATTCGTGCCAAGGCTACTCCTACGTATGGTTGGTACCGCCAGTCTATCGTCAAAAGACGCAACGGCAGCTTGAACCAGAAGCACAACCTGAGGTACTCTGCGCGCAGAACTCAGCACGTCGACCGCGCTTGCACCCGCACAACGACAGCTACACGAAAAAACACCTTTTCTTTTTCTGTTGGAACCGACACCAGCAGCAACGACTGCAGAAGCAGCGGCTGCAACAACAGCAGCACGTGGCGAAGGCGATCGGGCAAAGTCGTTCGTCTTCAGTGATGTCGTTGAAAGCGTTAGCAACGTGTCCACCAGCGAGGTGGAGGACGATAACAATGAGAACAACCAAAGAGTAGCAGTAGCACTTGTTGGCGATGACAGCGGTGTCGATTTGGACGGATTCGACGGTTGACGTTTTTTCCCAGCCACCCGAGGCCACCCACTGGCAAGTTCTGAGGTGCGGCCCAGGACGGAAAGTGACGGGACGCAGAAGACTCTGACGACGGCCATCTGTTTAAGGCCGTCTACGGTGCTGAAAGGGGTAAGAGACAAGACGAGAGACAAGCACACGGCGACAGGAAAAGGAAACCGAAAAAAAAAAAAAGGGAAAGAGAAAAAGACAGAAGATCACAAATGGAAAGCGAATAGATGTCACAACATCAAAACACAGACAAAGAAAGAGAGGACTCACGGGAAAGATGGCTCAATAGTGGAAACAGCAGCGTCCAGAAAAAAAAATTACTTCAGATAACGCAGTTTTGAGCTGCATGTTAATAATTGATTTAAGGGGAATTTCTATTGCGCGAGTGGGTGACGATAGTAAGTGCCGGAGAAGAAGTGTTCTGAGCAGCAGTGGCTAGTGACCGTACACACGTATAACAACAGACATAGAAGGAAAGAGATAGAAGCTTTATCGTTCAATAAGGTCAATAGTCCCTCAATCAATAAGGTCGATAGTCCTTTATTAAGTAGTGCGGTTGGCATCTCAATCCGCCTGTCATACAATGCGTTTCACACTTTAGGAGGTATTCGAGCTAGCTACTCGAGCGGAACGCACGAACCACAGTCGTGTGTACTGTTATTATAATTCTAATAGAAATCGTTGCAATTGTATTGTTTTATCAAACATCGTAATTCTTCACTACCACTGTCACTCCGTAATGTGCATGTTCATCGGTTTATTTGAGTATCGTCGCCGACAGTGTGTTACGGGGGTTTGGCGGTTTCCCAGGGGATCACGATCGTCACCAGCTCAGTCACTCGCTCATTTGCTCGTATTACGGAACCTGATCACCCACCTGAAGACAGTCGACCGACTCGTTCGACGAGTGGACGTCCACCATGCCGGGCTATAAGGGGAAAATCGCTAGCTCAATCGTCGTACACAAAAGCAACGTGATTTCGCCTTGCGTGGCCTTGTTGGCCTGCGCTTGCTTCATTCGGTTGATATCAACCTTCGCAGACAGGAGAAACACAGGGATCGCTGGAATTGATGCCCGGCGATCTTTCGCTCCTTCTCGTGTCCTCTCAAGACACGCTGCTGCCATAGGCGTTTGCAGTAACAAAATTGGTGGCATAGCAGACGACAGAGCCTTAGGTGTCCCTCATCCTGCACTCTCTGTCTAGCCTGTAGCTCATGGCCAAGAGAAGAGGGTATTTGCAGTGGCTGGCACCTTAGCTCCATGGCTAACAGAAAGCAGCAGCACACATTCCACGTGGGCCAACAACACGAGGTTAAATCAAAGTGGTGGCCCGCAGTGGAGAGGGTTTTCAAAGGAAAGCAAGCAAACTTTTAGCGCTATGCTATGACGTCGCAGCTTGACGAAAACACAGGCAGGCTCATCTAATTGTTCCTAGCAGGACAACTTTCTAATGTTGCCACCGATAGATTACGGATAGGAAGAGAATAGGCGTGGGCGAACGTAGTCTTTCCAAGTATCCGCCAGACTGCTGCTATGGACTGCTCCTGTGTTGCTGCAGTAGTAGCGTGCTTGCTTATTAAACTCATGGATTTTGCGAGGTAGGCCGGTTTCGAAATTTGTTTATGCTGAGAGCCAGTCTGAAACAATACGCACCTAAGGCAGTGCCGAACGTAAAACTCGTTTAAACAATTTAGGCTCCTATAGTATGCAATAGCCAGTCTAACGACAGGGTCCTACGTCTAAAGACAGTGGTCTCATTTGTGTATGAAGAAAAGAATCTGCTTCAATTAGAGAACTGTGCAAACTGTGTTTTCTAGACAAATAAAAAATAACGAGTTAAGGCAGAAATCTACTCTTGTGGCTTCGTCAGGCGCATTATAGTTTGAAGAGAGGAAATACGAATTAGCAAACGTCGTCGATTATCTCCTACCCATTCTATATTGTACTGTATATTTAGTTACGGGTAGTATTAGTAAAGTGCTGTTCTTCATTATCGTGCCATCGTATCGTACGAAACAAGTACCTGTACACATCCGATTGCAATCAAAAATAGAACGTGGCAGGCACATCCAGCGGATTCGAGTGATCTGTTATATTTCGGAACGGCAGCGAGAGCGGGCGGCAAAATTGGAAAATAGCGTTGGGCCTGAGATAAGGCTCCTAGAAGAAAGATGAGGTGGAAAATGAAGGTGTTAACGAGGAGAAGACGCCGAAGCAAAATCGCAGAGCCAACTGAAAGCCAAGCAATAACGCGCACTGCAGTTTGGTCTCTTTCCTGATATAGTTTACGAGCTGGCTTCTCCCTTTTGCGTGCCTCGTTTCCGTGCCGCGGCTATAGAGCAGGAGGTAACGTGGAAACATTTACCATACGTGGTTATATTTTTCTTAATGGATGAGACGTGCTTTACCTTTGACCGTACACTTTCGGATGTTACCCGCCTCTGTCGAGGAAAAACGGTTTTTTTAGGGGTGCTAGGTCAGACGAACCACTACAGCCTTGCGGGGTACGCCACGGTAACGATCTGCAATTAAGCAATCTCTTGCCAAAATTTTTCATTGGCATGGCGTATACCAGAGATACGATTGAGCTCGCATATTGTTTACAATGATTAGGGATTGATTGGAGCACAGTCGGTCGTTTTACCGCAGTAATGTCCTAGTAGATGGTCACCGCCAAACAAATGGAGTAATAAATACGTGCACTAGAGACAGTTTACGCTGTTCTTAGACCTCTTTAGGCCCTAGATGGGTACAATAGGGCTGCGGCCGTGGCAGCAGTGACACCGTTAGCGATAGTAGTGGATTGAGACTATTGCAAGGGTCCCATCGCAGACACTCGCACGGTGGACTGCAGCTCGTAAACGCCATTGCACTATTAAATGTAACCGGTGTATATAGAAGGCCGACAACTACGGACGCCGGTCGTTCCCACGATAGCAGCAAAGTGAGTGCCTAAATGGGCAAACCGCTCCGCTTCAAAACGCACTCAACAGGCCTTTTTGTAGCTCTGTCAGCGAGAACAGTGCCGTAATAGTGTTCTAAAGGATGACGAGCGGCATTACGTGTACGAACATGTTGCTCAAATTTAGATTAAATCGAATATTTAGTATGAATACGCTAGTCTTGTAATAATGGCGCGAGCGTACTTCCGGGGCAGGCAACAACCTTTCATGGAAATGAAAACGCTATGACATCACAAACGTAACGCAATGCTGGAACTAGAAATCGCAAATGATGCACACGTTGGTCAAAAGTTCATTAAATAATAAGAGATTTAAGTTCTGAGATCCGAGTCATCAAGCGGCCACAAAAATTCCAAACAATAACCAAATCATTGAATACCTGTAGAAATTACATTTTACTTCACAGTCTTCCTTTTTGTCTAGAAAGACTTCAACCTATGATACCTTCATTGGGCGATAGCAAGTAGTAAAAGTGTAACACTATGACATTTCATTTGATTGTTGCACGAACGCGACCGAGCTACCTAACACGTTAATTTTACGCGTGGTAGTTTAGAGGGGTACGTCGTTGCTTGCTAATTTTTGGGACACGTTATGGTCTAGGTTCGAGGCCGGACATAGACAAACTTTGTTTTTTGCTAGGAGCCAGCCAGCCGTCTATCTGAACGCCTAACAGCGACGCCGGACGTAGAACTCGAAACGGAGGTGCTACAAAGGTAATTAGTCTTTTTTTGCGATGTGAAGCTAAGGTATAAATGGCGGTCCAGGTTACTATCGGCCGCAACATCCACATGAGAACGCGTCCCAATGAGTAATGTGCGAAGCCGTTTGTCGACAGAGTGCCTCTCCATCGTCAGAAAAAGATACACATTTAAAGTCAGTCGTCTCGGTGATAGCAACAAGAATGCTGCTGTTTACTTATTTTTAAGGCAAGGCCAGAAGGATTCCACAATAAGGTGACTAAAAGGGTGCTCCAGGGTCTTATCTATCGAAAAGGCAAACCGCTCAGTAAACTTTAGAGAAAAGCACAAAAAATAGCTAGTCTAATATATAACTGCTAGTATTTTGTCTAGTAAGGCAACAACACTGGCTAAGCATTGGCTACCGTTGGAGACCAAGTTATTCTCACAACAGTGCCCAATTTTTCAATCCAAACGTATACGCCAAATCTATTAAGAATCGCTAGAATCGTTCTAGGGATGGTTGATTTACACGAAATATACGCTAATGTGTAAAGTCTCACATGTTTAAGGGTGTAGGATAGCATATTTCATTAATTTCGTGGCTTTAAACAAATACAGTATTTTTTTTTTTTGCTATTGCTGTTACAATCCGTTCGAGTTGGCAGATAATTCAGCGCATGATGGCCCCCTCCCTGTGAGTTAGTGATTTTTTTTTTATAGGGCTGACCCATTTCACTTTCCCAGCGCTATTTTCGCATAATAGATATACATGCACATACTAGGTCGGGGAACATTCATTCCCCTTTCCTGAGCGTAAGGGACTGTAAACACAGCAAAATCTATAAGCCTGCCTGTGTTGCTTAGCGGTTCAACGCCAGCGGCGCTTCCGTCGCGTTCACTTTGTTTCCTTTTGCTATGCTAACTTTGACTCTGTCGGCCTCTTTTAGATGGAACCATTCAGCAAGAAGCGACGATCGATACCCGGGATTAGCTGTCGTCCAGTTGTTGCTACAGTGCGTAAAAGTTAACTGATTGACAACAGACAGCGAGAAACGTAAGCAGCACAAACATAAAGGGTTATTTTCAAACGTAAATTAGAGCACACAACGAATTGACTAGATAATGTTAGCTAAGAAAAATGGCGTTACAACGACGGAACATTGAGCAAAATGACAGCTAAGAATCTCAAAAACCGTCTTTTGTCCACAGTAAGCGATGACGAGGCATCCACTGATAAAATGCGCATTAGGGTGTGACATATATATATATATATATCTATATATAAGAAAACGAACATCGAATGCAAATGACTTGCCAGATTTATATTTATAACTTGTATCTTTAGAAGTAAAGTAACGCAGCATTTGTTGGTGCTCAGAAAGCCAAAACAAATGTCAGTACATCACAAAGTGACAATGCATTACTTTCTGAAGGCGGCACTTGAGTAACTATGTCGGAGCTTCTACAATACGACTGGCTTTAAGCTGTGAAGTTATATCTCTGTCACCGAGAATCTTCGCTCATTTCTTGAGGTGGCTAACCCTCATGATGCAAAGTAGAGTGGCTAGGTTTTAAAAGCAGCTGTATAAGAAGAGCTATAAACTCTTGTGGGTTCTAATGAAGCTTCGCTACCTCTGCCGAATTCGACCGTGTGGATATCTACCATAATGACATACTTGCTCCACGCTTGCTAATCGTCTCCTGTGCGTGTGTATATGTGCTACTGTCTACGAGCCGCTGTAGTACCGTACGGCCGTGTTAGCTTACTGATAGTTAGTGTGGAGCAAAAAGACCGCCCGAAAACTACCGGGGTCATAGTTCTGCATTCTCCGTACATGCCTCGTACAATCTTTTAAAAAGATCCGTATTCATACAGAGTTGTGCCGTTTTAAAGGATTTAGACGCGAATTTGGGTATGATGTACGTGCACACTGTGCGGTTCCATCTAAAATCTGAGAGAGATGGAAAGTCTGCACACCTTCTAAAAATTAAGAGTTTTAAATGCACAGAGAAGCTTATTTGATACCGATGCAGATGCCGATACCGTTTTCAGAAATAGGTTCTTGCTAGTTTTGCTGGGGTTACGTATAATAAGTAGCGAAAAACTAGTTTAGAGTTGCGGGTATAGTCAAAGAAAGTTGTAGTATCGTGTGCTCGTTACAGGGAAGGAAAAGTGGCGTCATAACGCATGATGGGTTGCCGCTTAAGATTTGGCTACTAATTTAAGGTACATCAGGAGCAGTAGCGTTAGATGGTGATCAAAGCACGTTGGATGCAACTTAAATCAGCTTCGCTTAGATTTGAAGAGGTCTTGCCGAAGTGAAAGATACACCTGGATCTAAAGGGATAGAAGGTGTTGGAGCATAGTTACATTCTGAGACGTTCCACGAATCTTCCATTGCCTCTTACATAATCTCTCGTTTTCGCGGCATAAGGAACCGATTCGATCGAGCTACGCTAAATACAGCATAGACGGCAGTAACCGTAGCAATGTACAGGAGTTTAGTGGTCTTTTGGGAGCTTATTAAAGCAACAATGGGAATATTGGCGAACTAACTGGACGAGCAGCGGAAGCGTTGACAAAATTATTGACAGGGTATTTCGGCGTTGTAAGAAGTCGCCGCAGACCAGCAGCCAACGTGCCGTTTTGTACAGTGCGAGAGATTTCTATTTTCTGGCGTGCCAAACAGCGATGGAACGATAAAAGGGTGGGGAGATAAAGTAGCTACTTATGATAAATGAACACTTATCCTAAATGTCTCTTTACGTTGCTGAATATCATGTTAATACTAAGTATTCAATAGTGTTACTCGATAAACTTCTTCAGGGTTACAAAGTAATCTGGGAAGTGAGTTTTCAATTTTGCCATCCAATATGGTTGCGACGAAAAATTGTGAACTATTCCCTCGTTTCTGCGATATACACAGACAGAATCACTGCAATGGCACATTCTCTAATAAAAAAAACAAAGAAAAACGTCTACATTTTGTTATACATTCGAAAATATTTAGGCGTAATTTGGCATCAAAGTAAACGCTAAACGATACACGCCTACTACGCAGCTTATTATAAGTGGATAAGATCAAGATGAAAAACACGGCCACACTTAACTCGGGACCTTGACCACTAGAGATAAATTCGAAACGAAAATGGGTTATAAATCCCTAGCTAAAAATGGAATGGCTGCGAGCCAGCTATCTGCTTTCATATTAGAACAAATAGTCATCATCCGCGATCGTGCCGCAATTGTGCACATGAGAGTACGCGACTGCGGACGCTATTATGGATTACTACGCAGCTACAGAAATTCAGCTACGCTGGAGGGAGCCTCTAAAAGCAGATGATAACATCAAAAAAGCCATACTACAACTTGCGCGCCTCACGACAAGAGCAGTAGAAATTCAACCGGTCAAACAGTGTTATTTAGAACTTACCTCGCTACAACTAAATAAGCGTATACTGTATTGCCCTGGCTTTGCGGACAAATGAGTGAGCATATCTTTGTGCGCATGCGTCTATAGGTTTTTATTATGTTTCTTCAAGATAGGACAGTAATAGTATCTGTCGTAGTACAGTAGATAATGGGGTGTATCATAAGTTCGCCTATTGCTGAGCGTAGTGTGCGCCAAAAAGAGAAATGATAAAAAAAAAAGAGGCTGTTGCTTGGTACCTATTGCAGACTACGAGGAAACACTAGGTGCCTTGGTAGCATTTGCGTAGCATTTGAACATATTCCTCGAACAGCGGTCCTTCAGCCTATGTACCTTAAGGTGAAGGCTATTCCTAATAGGGAAAAGAAAAGAAGCAAACACTGTTTCAAAAGAGATGAGTAGTGTTCACTGCCTACGACACTAACCCTCACCCCATCGCTGCCCCAAAGGAGAAGATAAGCAGTGTGTGTTGTTCTCTTAAGGTTATGAACGTTGTTACTGCTTTGTCGTTGAGGCTAATCTGTAGCACTGTGGCCCCTTGTTTTCTCCAGTTCCGTTGAATTTCTTCACCTGCTCTACCTCTGTTTCTTCCCCTTGATGTCATTGGTCCATTAGGCTCGCTTCTCGCTGAATTTACTCATCCGGTTTCTGGAACTCGTCCATCTTTGATAATAACCCGTTCTGCGAACGTTGAATTTGCCGGATAAATGTCAATATCGCCATCGATCTTCGTACCACAGATATCCGAAAGGAAAAGCCTTTCTAGACGCTTTTCTGAAGAAAAGTCTCAATTACCTTAAATAAAAGGTATTTTAGACAAACAAAGACAAAAAGAACCATTAACGGACATTTTAGCGATGAGTAGGTTTAGATGCGAAGAGCAGGATCACTCGCCTATATCAGTAGGACGAGACAACATGATAGCACTGATGAAAAAAGTCCTGTCAAAGGTTCACGAAAGGCGCAAGGTCACTCGCTACCATTAACCGTTTTTTTTTTTTTAGTAAAAAACAGCCTTCAACCTACTCCGTGCTGAGAAAAAGCCTGTGCATGTGTGTTGTGTGACTGTGCGTATCTATGTATGCAAGGGTGTGCGTGAAGGTAGCCGATCAACTAACTAACCTAAAGCCGCAACTGCAATGAGCCAAGGAGCAATATCCCCGTCCGCCAGCCGTCTGGTCATCGGCTGTCATCTGTTGTCCTCCTGATAGATACAGGCCGGTCAGTCCAAAGAATTGAACTTCCTTTCTTTCCGTCGCTTTTTCTTCGAATGCCACTGTTGCTGAAGCTGAACCGGCTACTACGGCTTGCGGTGTTGGTGCTATCTTTTCCAACACCGTTGCTGTTATGGTTGCTGCCGTTAGGCTGGAATAGGCAGGATAATTATTCAGGTGGCTCTCCAACTGCCATCTCAGCCAACTAGCCATCTGAATTTAACCCGCCCGGTCCGATTCCTTCTTTAGATCCAGTAGCCGCTGTTTACCACTGTATATATTGTTAAGGCTTATTGCGAGTGGACGTGATGGTACACTCACGAGCCTGATTAAAGCAGAAGATCTGGCCTTTCGTCGTCTAATCTTACAAATACTGTTGCCTCAGATGTTACATAATATCGTCGTCTGCTTCCAAAATCTGCATCGGGATTCTACCGTAACCGCTGCTATTAGGCTGACCTACAACAGTTTCAACGCAACTGTGTAGGACTAGTACGGCCTTCTGCTGTAACGATATTAGTACTGTTATTACTGCATCTGCCATACACTACTGACCTTTCTCGTTGTCGTGTGTCCTATTTCTTCCTATAGTTATTTCCCGAGGAGATAATGTGTGCCAGCTCACTCTACCAGGACAAAATCAGTTCTGGTTGAAATGATCTAGGCAAGAATGAGTGAAAAAGCTTTGCTTCCATCCAACAAATTTTTTTTGGCGATGAGCGTTTATGCCTGGGTTGAATACTCTAACTTGGGTTGGACTGGTCTGGGCGACTGGTGGGTTGGATTGTTGTGTTTATGCAAGGTTACGTTGCTGTTTTCGTAACCGTCAACATACAGCACCGCAGCCCGTAGAAACCAGACTCGCATTCGCAAGACGCCGTGTATCGCCGACTAGTCGACGGTACATATAGCCTCGCGTTAGCTTTTGTTGGCTTGGTTGTTCGGTTGGGGTGGCAATAATAGACAGACCCCCTCGGTGTCAACGGTGGCATTCCCTAAAGGGGTTAAAAGCGTGTTTTGAGGACAGTCATCGTGTCCCTCTTACGTTTTGTTGTCCATCGCTTCGCTTGTCCTGTGGCGGCACATCCGGCCTGCTTGCGACAGGACTGTCCTGCTACTTACTCGACCAGAATCGTTGGCATTACAACGAACTGCTTCATCTGTCGATTGTGGAGCGTCTCTAAAGGGCACGAGAAGTGAAATAGGCAAAAACTAAAAAAGGAGAGCAAATAAAGCATTTTAGAGTTTCCGCCGTCGTTACTGCTGCAACTGATTATCGCATCGTAATAATGCAGCAGTCATAGTTGCCGCCATGATTCTAATAATAATAATGCTCAAAGTTACCTTCTTTACTAATGAAAGCAAATTACGAATAAATTAAGAATATTTTAGCAATTCGAACAATGGTAATAATTAGTAATACAAAAAATAAATATGACGGAACTTACAATTAATCATGAAAATATATTTCCCGTGCCTCTAGGTTCGGTCCGTTCTTATATAGGTATTCCGCAGTGTGATATATTGTCGAATCTTTCTAGTAATTTAATCATATAAGAGTCTGCCAGAAAGTGGTAGTCAGATGTAGGTTATGGATGTAGATCAGTTGTATTTGAGGGGCCGCTCGACGGGCAAACTTCGCAAAACATGTATAACTTTCGAAACGACAAAGCGTTTTGTTGGGGGCTAATATAAAGTACGGGGTTTACTACTAATGGTATCGATCAAAAATAAGAGAATGGTAATTGACGTCGATTTAATAACTTGGTTCTAATGGAGATCAGAATCAAAGCTCTAGAGTAACTGTAAAATCGAGATATTTCACCGAGGTTAACTCATATCAATTAACTGGTATCCATAAGGCTGTCTATGAGAATGCATCGCTACTGTTTTTTTGCAGAGACAATTAACTGTACTCTTAGTGACAACAGATCCTGTGCAGACAACTGTGCATACACAATAGCCACCGTGTGCTGCTATGATGAAAAATTGTCACCATCTTAGAATCTGTGCAGCTTGAAAAAATCGACATAGCTTACACGGAATTCCGGTTTGGAAAACATCAATTATATACTAACTAGTAGAGAACCAAGACAAAGCTTTTGGGGTACCCAACAGACATACTCGCCCATGCCATGAATTTTAACATTAAAAAAATCATTCGATTCGTCAGTACAATCGACTTCCACTTAAAAAGGTTCAGTAAGCTTCTAAATCGTAATTAACTCAGTGAAAAAAACAAGTCCAAGTTGTAGTGATTTTGGTGTGACGCTCGATCTTAGATTATAGCAGAAAGCTCTGTTGCCGTTGATTTATCCGTGGCGAACCCATATTGGTTAGCATTAAAAGGCTATTTCAGTATTAAACAGGCTCTGGACCTTTGAGTTACTAACGGGTAACCACTGAAGACCTGACGGGCTTCCTATGAACACGTGTAACTAGTGGAATTTAGTGGAGTTTACTGTTGAAATACTCTCCTCTTTTGGAGGGCTACCGCAGGCACAGGAGGGTTCAAGGAAGTCTCCAATTATTTCTACTTCAACTTAGATTAGTCTAACTTAATGTTGCTTTCCCACCTTCTCTTATAAACTTGCCTACTAAAGGAAATCCGTGGGTTTGTGGAACGACAGATGATTTCTTGACTCAGGCTTTATACATGTCGCAATCAATCATATTGTTTGACCATATGGGTAATTTTTTGACAGTAACGGAACTAGTCACATGACTATGATGCTAACGTATTACACCCTATAGTATAATAAACACGGCCCGTGATTAGTGCAGTATACATGTAGAAATTATTTGTGCCGGACTATGGGATGTTGTAAAAAAGAAATCTGCATTGGTTTTCAACAAAGACATTATTGCAATCAGTTACGGCAACGCAGTGCTGAAGCAATGTGTTTCCTGTTGGGTCAATGCATGATTTTTCGAAATTCGTCTCATGAATGGTACCGAAAGCACCGAAGATAAAAAGTATGAGTAAACAAATAATTCTCTACAAACTGAATCGAAGATAGATGGAAGCGCGTATTTATTCAGAAATTTGCTCGGCTTTTACTAATCGAAATCCGCCTTGGGTAGAGTCTCCGTAGAGATGTTTCGGAAACTTGTTTCCTGTTTGAACCCTTGCACTGTATGAACCTTCCCATTAAATTGTTCTCGCGAGCTGTTTTCTCTTTCCCTTTTTTTTTCTTTCTTGAAAGAGAGAAAAAAAGCTTCCTGCTTTTTTTCTCTCTTTCAAAAGACAAGAACGTTGAATTTTAGCACGAAACGATGTTTTTGTCACCAAACTCATTCTTGGGTGACCCTCATTGTGAAGCTAATTAAGTGTTAATTTTGTAAGGGTCCTGGATGGACGTCCTGTAGATAGCCGAGGATTTAATGAGATTGCCTAATAAATTTCGTATAATACTACATAGTCGAAATGTTTCAACCCGCTAAATAGCTGCAGACAATTTAGCCGTGTAAAAAAGTAACTGGCAACAAATGCGGCGCTGTGCTTGTTGCTTAAGCTAAAGTCGTTATTCTTTGTGGTTGCGTATATGAGCGACACTGTAGAAAACATATGGATTTTTTCTAATAGAGATTTTTTAGGGCGCCGTTAAACGCAGCGAAACATAGAAGATGCTGTTGCTTTAATGAAGAGAAAAGAGTATATAGCAGTTCGGTTTGGGTGTTATTCTACTCTGTAACAAAATTCATTCGTTGTGGTTGTTATTTGCCGCAAATTGTAGGTAACTGGTTTTTATGAGAGCACATGCTCTCGTTACGTTTTTCTCGATTATATAGCAAGACCCTATTTTACTGATGAAACGACAGGTAAGACTACCTTCTAGATTTCCTAGTTTTCTGGCGTTTCTCAGAATATCCACACACTCATATATCTATTTTTAATATAGTTTATCATTTGGGACCATGCTGAACTATGGATAGCTGCACTAAATTACCTGTATTTTTGATAGTACGTAACTACGTGAGTGAAGGGCAGAACTATTCAGATATATTTTTATTTTCTGTTAACAAATAAACTAATTCTACGAGGGTATGTTGTAGTAGGAAAGAAAAGGAGGATAAGGCGGCGGTAATTTAATTAAGAAACCATTTTCATGTTAGTGAAGAACTGTCGCCAGCGCTATCCGGAAACTTTAGTCGAAAATACCGGAACTCTTTAATGTTGCAATACCAAATGGTCACGTTTTCTTCAAAATAACCAAATTCATATATTCTTCTGTTGTTTCTCGTATGCCTCTTCCTCGACGAAATATCGTATGACCTGCCTTTTCTTCTAGATTTCAGATTCCAGTGGGTAGTCCATCGGAACGAAAAAAGATGCCATAAGAATTCTAGCGGTGAAGCAATTGCGGAGCCGGCCTAGTTTTGGATCAGCTGGCAAGCTAGCTCGAGGTCCTGCCGAAAGAAACAACAGAATGATTCAATATTTCAACCATATTTGTTTTTTTTTCTCGAGAAGTTGCATAAGTAATGCGCTGCAGACGTTCACTGGTTGTCAGGTATACTCCAAAAGATAGTGTGCTTAAAGCATATGAATACGAAGGCTCAGATAGTTCACAGTGTTAATTCGAAACCTGCAGTCGGCTGAGTTAGTGAAGTACTGTCCACTCCCTTCCTGCCTTAGGACACGCATAGGACCTCGTCAACGTCTTCTACATTCTACCTTCTTTTCTTCCGCATGATACCGCTGACGAAAGCCGAGCTGATGACCCATAATTTCTCTAACATTTAATATATATATACACATTTAAAATGTCTTTCAGGACATCTTTCTAACACATCTTTGGCCGCCGCCCAGTGTGGGCTAAATTTTAAAGTGTCCCATTCTTTGTTGCACAACGGAAAATCCCATCCTTAGTCTTGTCTTCTTCCCAAAACTATTAGGACACACATAGCTATCATATATTTGTTTTTAAATCTGATTGATTAGGATTTGGGTAATATGATAACGTGAGTTTCTTTATGGCCGGTCTTACCATGTAGTGACGCTCGGTGCCAGGATGCGTGTTCCTATCCCTGATCGGACCCGAGAAACACTGTGAGGGGTATCCCTTATACGCATATTACTGACAGGTACTGCTCTTTGTGCGGAGACAAAAGTCCGTATGTTTCCATCGATGTCAGGAGCAGCGTAGAGTGCAACAAATTTATTCTACTATCCTCAGTAGGCATTTTGCACTTTTATATGGCTTTTCTGTCCTGAACACTGGTCTCGCAAGATTCAGAGTTTTCCCTGCTGCATATTTTACATTCTCCTTGAGTCCCGTGAAGAGCATTACGATGAAATAACCTAAATTTTCTCTTGATTTTGGTGGAGCCCTCGTCCAACCAGAGATTTCCTCCTTGACACACTGGCGGTTGCATAAGTGGAGTTACCGTTTTCTGGTGCAATTTCGAGAAAACACTTTTCGATTCAGGCTAGTTAAAGTTTATCTACCTCGAAAAACGTTCCCTTCTCGGGCAGTGACCAGCAGCGCTGGATCGTCGATGTCAATAGACATTTTGTTCAGCTATCTCCGGTAGGGCTGGTATGTGAAAAGCGTCATTGTGGGCGAAATTCCACGCAATACCGATTCTCGAGGTGCACCTACGAAGATGTCCCGCCTGTTGTAGACCGAATTGAACACTTCGTACGAGGAGTGTAAAAAGCAGAGAAATTTGTGTGACACGCTTTCATGATGACACTAGTTTCTCTATTGAAGATATTTGCCGCGTCGAAAAAATTCAGGAGCACAAATTCTTCTTTTTCAATGCGTTTTATGCAGAATATCTTTGATAACTGCGAAAATAGGCTTTCCTTTGCCAAAAGCGCATAAAGCTTCGAACAAAGCTTGTCTGTCTTCGATTTCTGTTCTGAAACATTGATGATTACATTTTCCATGACTTTTGTTGTAGTGCTCAGGGCGATAAGGCCATTAGTCTGCCTTTTGCTACGAGTGTCAGGCGGCCTTTTTCCACGCGTCGGAAAACCGGCCGTCTTTAAAGAATTAACGCATGAGGTCCCTGATGGTCCAGGCCACCCTCTTATTAACACCTTCGTGGTACCAAGTGGGACTCGAACAGAGCTCGGTGTCCTCCCTGATACCAGCTGTAGTTTCATCCATTTGATACATTACACATTGACCTCCGCAATGTCATCTTTATTCCCTAAAATCAGTTTCCTCGGCAATCGCCTGCGAAGGAAATTCAAAATAACTTTTCGACTACATCAACCGGCAGCCTCGGAGCGTCCTTTTTAGCTTTGATAGCGATTTGGTACTCTTTTTTTTTCCAGTTTATTCAATTACTTCTTTTCTCAAAGTAAAAACGAGTAATCGAAAGGTAACACGTAAAAGAATGATCACCTCTACTTAACTTTGCTACGGCCATTTACCATTTCGTAATCGCAGGAAGGATATTCTGTCTCGTCATTGTAATATCAATAAGCGACTCTTGGTCGTCTCGAGTGAAGGCGAGGACCCTTCTGTCGCTTGAGACAACCAGGTCTCCCTCTGCTGTCCATTCTTGTAAGCGACCTCCCTTTGTGATTCTCCCTATTTTGTAGCCTTTGAATTGAGGTCCCCAGTAAAAATAACTTTCGTAGCTTTTCTCCATATTATATTTCGCATTACCTTCTCCAGAAAACTCTCGAGATCTATTTGGTAAGGGGGAGTAGCTATATACCATCGAAAGCTCATCGAAATGGATTAATACCGATAGATTTAGACATCTATCCGTGTTAGTCCATTTCCAGTCCCAATGCCTCCAATCGCCAATTTCCGATTATGCCCTGTCCGCCATGCTATTCTTGCTCACTAATATCGGCATTTTTTCTGGTTCCCTCTATGCCCTCTCTCTGTATCTTTTGGTAAGTTTGCTGCTGCTGAATATTTCTTAAAAGGAAAAAGAGGCTTATTTCCCTTTTTTTTCCCCTCTTTTTTTATATTTTACGGTATACTACTAGATTTAAAGCATCTCTTTTTACCTAGCTTGTCGTCAATGGTGTTTTATACGTAGCGTCTGATCATTTGACGATTGAAGCGGGAAAGGAACTTTATTTAATAATCTTCAGGGTCGCATCTAGAGTTTCCCAGCGGTACTCGCCTTGTTTTAAAGTTTTAGCAGCCAAGAGCAGCAATGGCGGGAGAGCATATTCTAGTCGTGAGATATTCTATACGGAGCTTTATGAACAATGAGAGACCCGACCTTCACCTGTACGACAATCTTGATCGTACTCGAGCCCAGAAATGGGCCTACGTCGCGTTAAGACCATTGTCTAGGTTTTTCGAGATAGGGCCCATCTTCGACTTTGTCAATCGTTTTATAACGACTAAGAGCGCGGCGTTCTGTTTTGTGGACCTTCTTCGATTTTTTTCTTCCGCGAAAAGAGCTCCATGCCCAAAACATAGGTCCAACAATTTAACTCTAATATTTGTGGGCTTTCTGGATTTTTGGCTTTCAAGTCTCGAAGTTTCAAATCTCCCTTTTTTGTTTCTGGCAAACTCTTGTTTCAGAACGAGTCAGCATGTGTTGATGTCGTTTTACTGATACTTATTATTATACAGTTAGTAAAACTGTTCAAAAAAATTTTAAATAAAAAAATTTGGAAGTAGTTTGGACTTTAAATTGAAACTGTGTGGGGAACGGCATAAGGATTACATTCAATAAACGCATTCGTAAGGATATTTCTCATTGGCATGGCACAAAGGATTCCATCCAAATACCTACTTATTTAAAAACAATCGTGTCCCAATTTCTCCCGAACATCGTGTGAAGGAATAGATTGGGCCATTCAGGTTTTTTGCAGCAGATTATCCGTATTAGAATAAGGTATGCTAATTTTGTTTTCTGTGTGTTCCTCTTTTACCACGATGTATATGTACTCTTAAATCAATAACATAACCACTGATAAACATGGACGGAGGTTGAGACACTAGAACTAGAAAAGTTGTATCTGTCGATAGGTGCGTAATCGTTACCTGTTATAAAGTTACCTGTTATCGATCAGAATCAAGACAAATAATCCTCTCGACTTTTCCAATGTAACTATTTCATCAGATCCACGACCGTCTATACTCTATTATTCCTCTATCAAAAAAATTCCAACGATTATCGAATTGTACATTCAAACCCAGTGAACTACTAGGACGAACCATCGACTATCGGTCTATTTAAGGTGTCCTGTAGAAGAAAATTAGGAAAAAAAGTAAAGATCGAATTGTCGATTATTGTTGCGTCCTGTTTTAGAACAAACGTATATGTTACAAATTATTAAAATGAATGGCAGAGCATGCACTGTACTTACGATCGAACGTGTTATGATTCAAGCTGGCCGGATGTCACTGAGACGGATCTGCAGAATTTTCTTAGTATAAAAACAGGCGTGCAAATGGCGTGACGTTTTCTTGTTCAGCCATTAGTCTCAGGAGCAAAGATTAGCCTGTTAACTACTCTAACCGGATCCGTTTCCTTACCTCATGTTCTATATCGACACTTCGTAACCGTAGTCTGTTCCCTGGAGCGATCCCTCTCCCAGGAATATACGCTCAGACTAAACTAAGTGCTACAATGGCGGTTGCCATATTGCCTATTGCAATCGTCCCGGCCTCGTCAGCTTCCTCCGTTCCTATCTTATTAATACCACCATACCCCTGACGCGTCCAAAGAGAACAATCGCAGAGGAAGGCTAACGAGGGCAAACAGGCCGCTGCCGTAGGTGGGTTGAAACATGTCCTATTCCTTTCCACCCCTCGGAGGGCCAGATTTTGTTCGAATTGATTCCGTGTCCTTCACACGGGCGTCTATTTTTACAGTCAGCAACAGCAGTAGCTACTGCACTGTAGAGTCTGGCTGAACCCCACCTGCAAAGGCCAGATACTGATCTCAGCTGTCGTCTGGATACTTGCAGAATCGGTAGCTTTCCCACGCTCAACCAACGTCTTTTCCCAAATCCACTGTGTTGTTCGACTATTCGCTCGCTGGACATCGCAAAGCTACCAATGCGTCGCGTCCCTGTAACCATCATATCGTTGTTATCCGACTACTGCTGCTGTCGTTTCCCTTCCCGTTTCAGGTGCTGCCAGCAGCATCACTAGCCTTTCTTCCCTCTCACTTCTTCCTGTTTCCCCCTTGCTTTGTTGTTTTTCGGACGTTGTGGAGAACTGCTGCGGATAGTACTTAATGGGACAGGGTCAAGGTGGGCTGAAAATGTTCGGGCGGACATACAAGGAGGCAAAACAAGGAGGGGACGAAGGCAGGTAAACGGAATGTCAGCGAAGATCTTTCGAACAACAAAACAAGCGAAAGTAAGAAAAGAACGCCAGGCTTGCAATATGTAGCAATAACTAATTATTCTCACTCAACAATCACCGTACATAACAGAAGCACTGAAGTAAAATGAGTAAATAACTACTATTTTGGGAAAACTTATAATATTTTTTACAATGTTGATTTATACCTCTTATATAATATTTATTTTGACGATTTTGAACTTGTGCAAATGATGAAATACCACCGAGTAGCAAATAGCCTTTCAGATAGGGTGGGAAATAAATATTTCTATTGTCCAGTGTCATATTATTGATAGCTCTGGCGCTCACCGATACGGAAATCCCAATTTACGACATGCAGCCTTTTTTTGATAAATTTGTAGATTTGCAGTAAAAAAAAATAGCTTACGTGGCCTGTCTAGTCCTAGAAATCTTTTAGCAAAAATAAACACACCAATACAAATAAAAGTTCTTTAATGGGTGTTCATATTAGCGTATTTGAGGAAGCTATTTAGCAATTTACGTTCCAAAACCTCTAGCAGATACCTGCTAATGCTATACGAAGATGTTTTTACAAAACGACAAAATTTTTTAGATAAAGAGTAGTGACAAATGTTGTGACAAAGAGATCGTCAAATTGTTGTGAATCATAATCAATAAATGTTTACTTTGAAATGAATTAAAGGCTGATTGTAAAATTTTAGGTATCCTCTACTGCCGAAAAGAATGAAGTATCGCAAGGAAATTATATTATCGAACACGAATGCACTCCAGCCAATGAAAGTACGAAGTTAGCTAATTATAAGTTGTTCTCCGGTCCACAGTAAAATGTTTGAATATTGACCATCAGTAGTAATAGATTCTCAATGTATAGCCGTTGCGATTATTTTTGCATCAGAGCTTATTTGTGGTCAAGGCGGAACGATGTTTTTGAGGATACTTCTCCCTAGCAACTATTCTAGTTGCTAGATCTATTCGATATATTCTAAGTTACTAGTTGCCAACATACGATAAGAACACATTGCGCAATAAAAGTAAGATAAGGTAGCGGCATGTCAGTATACGAATTTCTCTATATTTTGTGCTATTTTTCTTTTTAATTGGAAAAGGTTTCTCTACTTTTCCAGGGTTCTGGAGCACTGCTCAAGGCGTTTGTGTATATTTTAAGATGAACTACGGCTCTTAACGCACTAAGGGTTCACAGATCTTTAGGACGCGTTGCTGATCTCAGTAGGTACAATACGGTGACGACTTATTAATTAAAAACAAGATATTTTTTTGGAACAACATCTTACTACAGCAACCAATGGAGTAAATTATTAAATTGCACATTTTACACAATTTTTCATAGTTTATAATTATAGGCTTCGCCTATAAACTACGACACGTCCTTCTGTACCGAGGAGATTCATTGGTATTATTTGTGACATACTAAGTTCATCTTTGGATAGTCGCAAACTAATCCAAGTGAATCAAGAAAATATTTATCTTAGAATGCAACGTTATTTTGCATATATATAATATATATATGCATATATATAATATATACACTTTAATTACACTAGCGCCTCCTGTAAACCATACAAGTTAATGCTTCACTTAAAACACATCTTTACTCCGTAAACACCACGTTTTTCATTCGGCAACTCGGTCTTCGTTCCACTTGTCAATGTCGACTCGCGGCCTGCATTCAGATCGAGTACTTCCGCTTGCGATCTTTTTTTCT
>NW_019213680.1:197523-215702 GCF_002532875.2 Varroa jacobsoni
ATATAAAATTAATTAATACTACAAAAAGTATTTTGAAATACTCGTTACAAATTTCACGTGATACTTGAAAAATAATCATAAAATAAATTACAATGGCTGTACAACTATTATCATTCATTTACCTATTTTCGAATTTTGTGAAGGGCTAGCATTGGGCTTATTTGACTATGGTTCAATGTAAACTCTTGTACTCCTCAAAAAGATTCTTCAGACGTGGGTTTGTTGATAGTGCAGGTCAAATCATGATAGAGCTAAATCGCAGTAGAAAAAAGCAACTCCAAATACATAAGTGTACTTAGATAAACTGATACTATGAATACTACCTCTCTCGTCAACTTTGCTGACCAGGGTATCCAATACGTTTGTATAACGAGTATAAATATTAAAGACGCAATATGTACAACGTCCGAACTTGTTGTTCCTCCGGAAGTTATTTCTAACACAGCTTCTAAACGAGAATAAGTCTTTCAACGAAATTTTTCGTATCTGCCAGAAGCCCTCCTTGACTGGATATAACCGTTATTTATTCGGCTCGTACGTTTGATTCGGAATAACGTCGTGTATTAATCATTTTCAAAATATGCCTTCTTTAACCCACAGATAGTAACCGTACGTAAAGCGATATTGCAAAGTATACAAAAAAACCAACGTAGTTAAATTTGGGCAGCTAACAAATTAAACATCCCAAAAATGCAAGTGCTCAAAACTTCGACCAAATACAAACCTACGTAAAGACGGGGGAATTCTCAAAGAGACCAGCCCTTGGACCTTATTTAGACGACCCTATTGGCGATTGATATTTTGCTATTCAACAGAGCTTTTAGCTTCTGTATAAAACACCCACATCTATCAAAAATAGTGTTTTGGTCATTTTTGTCGAGCTTTTAACTTTAAATTCTATTGAGTATCAACTACTTTGTCTCTTAGAAATCTTGCCTCGCGTAAAGCACACTGGATATTTGCTTAAAACGACGCACCGTTCTTGCAGAAAGAACTGGTCCTTTTTCTGGTATTAAAAATGATTAACAGGCCGACGATTAGCCACAATATTAGAAAAACTTATAAGCCACAAACAGCATTTCCGCGGATACGTATACGCATCTTTAGACGTCTGTACACGTTGACTAAGGAGGGATCGGCTTTCTTTTCTCCTGCGTACGTGTCTATATAGTTAGCACTACGCTACTAAATATTATCGACTCCAAGGGTCAAGGGCGCAGACATGACAGCTATGAAGTCCACTTTGATTGGGCCAACATTAACTCTATGGTGCAGTTTCTGAGGTATATATAATGTAAAATAGATCTATAACAACATCTTATCCCATCTTTCACGAAAGCAACTGGGACCTAACACTAGAATAATATGAATGATATTTATATTAATTCCAATAAAAAATATCCAATTTGGACCCGACGTACCAAAGGTCGTCTCTCTCTGGTATAATTTAAGCTTTCCAACCTTCTCTGATATGGGCTGTGCTTTTTAGCGAACGAAACCTGTAATATGTTGGATTCGATATATGATTTATGGAAACATTCAAAAATAATTATTAGGTACACGAAACAGTATCGCTCGTTCCAGATGGGTCTTGTAGGCGTCTTCAAACTACAATGCACCATTATCTGCATCGTTCTACCCCACTAATAAAAGCTAGCAATCGACGTGCACCATGTTCTTTAAAACTACTGCTTAATACGTTGTGGAAGCTTGCGTAAGACCTTCTTATAAGGTGATTGAGAACAGGTGGCATCCCCGCCACAAAAGATTTGCCATGCCGCGAAATTTCCAAGGTTACAGGTTGGACATTTTAGCATAACGTAAGCAAATTTATCCAAAAACAAAAATTAAAAAAATAACGATTTCGTGTCGCAAACAAAACGCATAAGTATTGTGCTCAGTTAGTTTTGAACACGACAAAACAATTTTCTCAGTAAGGTCTCTACGAGCTCCTCCGTATAATGTAAAAGTTAGTCAAAATTAGCAATAACAAACGCCTGAGTCCGATTTGTGCTGGGAAACACCTTTCTCATATGCGGTGGACATGTTCCATTGGTTCACGTCATATTTTATTCGCGGGTAGTTCAATAAGGACAACGTCGTTCGCATGCCAAATCCACTTTCGGCACTACCCTACTCATGATATCCTTTCAGAGTTTACGGAGCCACACACCCGTTTCTATACGACTATAAGCACCGTCGTTGTCGACATTCTACTTCCGATATATCGGTACCTTTCCGTATTAAATGTTTTTCGTGACATGGAGAAGACCGTAACACTCGACCGGGCCAAATATCTAAGTATCCTGTGAAACTAATAATATGGCATGTACGTAAGTTCAATCCCACGAAACAATCAGCTCGGACCAGTTAAGTTGCAATTCGCATATACACACGATTTGACCATTAGCCTTTACCGTAACCAGTATGTAGAGCGTACGTGAATACGCGTTTCTGAGGCCTGTGTCGTGTGTACAAATCCTTAAGGCGTTTCGTAAACGAACAAATTATTCCTTTGAATCTATAAAACTAAGAGTATATTTTATGGATAATTTAGCCGGTATTGATGATTATTCTTTTGCTTAGGAGTCTCTAAAAGGATCTGCTTTTTTCTACGCCACCGAGTGTTTTGACCCAGGAATTAACCGTGTAGAGCAAATGATTTTTTCTCGCTCGTCGAACGGCTCTTCGAACGAGTTCATCGTTTTCTCATTTTCCTCTGTTTGACATAGGTTAAGAAAAAACAAAATCGATGCAAAGAAACTTTACTGCTGCAGGAATCCAGCGGAGAACCAGCTCGTCAGCATGACGCCAAACACGGCCCTCTCTCACACAGCATTGTGAAGGCGACGGGTAGACGTACCATATGGGACAAAGGATTTCGCTAGAAGGAAGTTTAATCTCAAATCCGGTGATGGATCGAATGGAGAAAGGAACCATTTGGTTCGAAAAAGCCGCACCGTCGGCCACCGTCGTTACGGACACATACACGACCAGCTGCGGACGAAAGTGGCTCGATTAAAGCCAATAGGGAGACGAGAGTGTACATGTAGATATACTGTTATATGTTCTTCAAAAATCTTACCTTAAACTAATACAACGAAACGTCATTGGCGCTATATAATCCGATCGTATCTCTAGACTCCTGTATTCATGACCGTCAACCAACTGGAGTGCCTTTTCGAGTCGTTAAGTTATTCTAATTCATCATGCATGTTTGTCAGCACTTTAATACACTACAACACTGCGACCTCAATTGAAACATTTACCTCAGCAGAGCAGAAACAGCCTGACAGGTTCTTATTGAAAATACGTACTACGGTCGCTTATCTCTAGCATGCATGCGAGTTTATAGGACATATTTCCTACAGCGCTCCTATTCGCAAGACGATCGCTGTACTATACGAAACATGGATTTTATGCCAAAAATCGAAATTATGCCAAAGAACGCAGTCATCAAAATTGCGGATCCTGATCACCATAATACTGAGCAGCATTTAAAAACAAGTTCGGACATTTTCACTTCTAAGCATTGCTAGGCGACTTCATTTTCCTTTCGCCTTTACCTTTATGGTAGTAATACATTTATTGAACAGTTAGAAACTGTATATTCTACGCAAAGGGTACAATCAACATCGAACTAGATTTGAAACTAGAACATCTGACAACTAGAAATAATGTGGACAAGATTCCCGAATTGTTCGATCCGAAATTACAGTTAGAAGACGTCTTTAAGACAGCGCTTTTTCTTCCGTATACACTGACTCGTAAGATCCTTGCGTATAGAGTAGGCTTACTAAATAAGGGGTTGACATAAACCTTACGTCTCATTTCCTTGTCCTAGGCGTACCACTATAACAATATTTTGGAATCTTAGAAATGAATACAATCAGCCTTTGAACCTGTCTAAACCGCAGTATTTTTTGAGTAACCGAAGGCCTTTTAAAAAAAACCCTAATTTTATTTCAATGTACTCAGTTCAAAATGGAATATTAGATGGTCCTGAATAGTGTCACTAGCTTTATTAATACATAATCTGATTAAAAGTGTCGTTCGTAAGTTAAAACTTACTATAATGCGTGATAAATATGTTTTTCATTGCCAAGACAACCTAAAATAAAATCATTAGGTTGCCTCTCAACTTCCGAGCCAAAGAACTAGATCTAATTCAAATTGACCCACAGCCAGACTGTTCACAACTTAAGGGAACGACATTTACTTAAAAATATATTGTATATAAGACCATTGACTTCCTGGGAAATTCAAAAGTCTTCCTTATGAGTTAAGTATATGTATGATATTATTCATAGGTGTATTCGATATATGAGAAAAGAAGACGTTTTTCAAAGGTTTAATGGCTTGAAGGTGTTAAAGGTTTAATCGAACTATCACAGTTTCCTGATATCAGTACTTCAGATGCACCGAATGTATGAGCCGATTTTTTTTGTGTTTAAATGATGCCTAAATCAATAGTTTTTCAATACTTTCTGGTCGACAGTATTTACGAGGATTTCTAGAAGTTCAGCGGGTTTGCTCGATACCGTAATAAGTTTCCTTAGGAATACTGAGACGTCGTTCAAACCCCTGCTGCATTGTCTGAGATACGATAACTGTCAGTTTCTTTCGAAGATACAACTTCATCACAGGCTCGTCAGGTGCTTTGAATGGCGTCTAACGCTTTTGACAGCGATACAGAATAATTTTTACAAATTCGAATGTTACATGGATCAAAAACGCGATGCTACGGCGTTTCTTGAATGTTCGCCGTATTCCACAGGAGTGTACTAAAAAGTATTATGGGACTTCAAAAATTAACCGGGGATCCCTTCGAATATATTGCATACTTTTAGTAAGACCATAAAAAAGCCCTCATAGCATCATGTTTGCTTAGTTGGTACTATCACTAGATCTAAAAGTACCACAAAAAACCTTTGTTGATTTTTTTGTGATTCACTACAGCTTATTCGCTTGAAACCCATAAGACGTGATTCGGGTGAACGGCCCCAATTTTAAGAGGCACAAAAATATACTACCTAAAAAAAGCGTGTCGTCAAATGTCGAGCCGTCATGTAACAACGTCATACTGCAATATGAGATGAATCTTTATCATATTTCATACCGAACAATTTAATACGTTATACGTAATATTGGCACAAACTGCCACAGGACGTATTACGTATTTTCAATAGCATATATATATATAGTACCGAGCTCGTTTTCCCGTATGCCGAGAAGCGAGCCCCATTTACTAATACATAACGGGATGAATAATACAGTCTTCCGACTAAAACGGCTGTAACAGTATGTAATGATGCTTTATCATCATTTACTCTACTTACATGATGACGATATTGGATGTTCACTTTTAGAGCTGGACTTTCCCACCAGTTGCCGTTGGTAATAGAATACCTACAGGTTTAATATAGGCTTGATATATATATGTATTTCGTTGGCCTGGTAAATGATCTGGGTTGATTTTTGTTTTTGTTCGAACGTTATCTATACCCATTGTAAATTTAGCGTAATACTTAGCTTTTTCCGTTAGCTAAAAAAAGCATCCCAAATAAGATTTTCCGTGTTAATTATTAAATGTAATATCTCATCTTTGCATGCCCTCTTAAGCAGCGATGTGGTACTATTAAATCATCTTGAACTTGTTCTCGTTCCGTTATTTGCCTTACGGCTAGTGTATGGTCAACCCGATTGCAGGGAGAAGGTACTATTTTGCGGAAAAATTACACCACCCCATTCTGGTGACAATTTTGTTTTTGATTTCTAACATATATAAAAGTATATTTCCGCCGCTTCCTTGGACGCCGGTCTTGGAAGACATATGGCCGTTCGGGTATCTCAAGCTAAGTCGCGATATGTATCGTCTTTTAGTTGGTTCATTTGATCAGCCTTCTGGGCCACTTTCTACCCCACTCTAATGAATTATGTAACATTTTTCAAGAAAAACATAAGTTCACCGTCGAGCCTTTCTTTCTGTTTTTTACAAATGGATCTATTGGTTGACTTTGCTGCATTTCGTAATTCATCGATATTTTAAATAATCGTGTTGCTCGAATGCTTCATGCGGAAACACGCTGGTTCGTTGTATGGCCTGTTGTGGTAGGTCAGTTGTTTGGGAAATTTTTCCTTGTCAATGGTACATAAATCAGAAGAATCGTCCGCAATGCTTCATCTAGCGTAACATTGACTATGTAAGTTGTACTAAGAAGTTAAAGAGATCTCTGTTTCTGAACGGTTGACGTAGTTGGTGGCAAATTATGGAATTGTTTCGAAGGTCCGCGTACGCGCTAGCCTCTCCTTGTTATCTACTCTTATTGTCATGTTTTTTTTTTAGTGTCACCATCGAACTTCACCTAGTAAAGCTGAAATCGATAGTAATTTCTGCGTTTTGTCACTTCGTTTTAATCGACAAACTGAAATACGTATTACGAACCCTTATATACATACACCTTGTCCTAACACAAATAAGACCAATTTTTGTTAGATGCTTCAGATCATAAGTATTTTCAGTGTCTGCAAGTGTGGCAAAAAATAGCTTTTCCAATTAATTTCGTCCTTTCACTAGGTAAAAAAATTGTCCAGGCAGCGCAAGGTATTTATATCATGTGCAGTGTGAACTCCGCGCTGAAGAAGACTGTCTGAACGTGTTTTACGAGGTTTAGTAGTGGCATCTTTGAATGACAGACTGTGTCCTGACCATCGGCCATCTGAGACTAAGAGGGGCCGAATTAAGGCAGCTGTAACTATAGGCAGGCGCTGTAGAAATATGAATCGAGAACACTTTTACCTACACACAGTTGGAACACGAGTGCCCTATAAGCTGAGCTAATCATACAATTTTTGATTGGCTCTAGACATTCCGCCCAACACCGAGCACGCAACACGCAATCGCAATGATAAGTTTCTATGTAGAATCGTTACCGGTGGCGAGAAGTGGTGCCTTAGCCTCCGAATGAATCAAGCGCGGGAACGAATCGGACACCGCAGCTCCAAGTTAAGTCAGAATTTTTTCCAAAAAAAGTACGACTTGCACATGAAAGGTCTTATGCACTGAAAATCTTATACGAAATAGAGTTTTGAATAATGAGCAAATGCTCGATATTTGAAATGTTAACATTTAATACGCCACTGGCTATTTAACAACGTAATCATAATCAACCTGTGTGAATCCATGATTCTTTCCATCAGCGTTACATTGTATCGTGTTTAGCCGTATATTGTCGAGGCGAGGGTGTCAGTATGCCCGATCCATGTGTGTGTGTGTGTGTGTGTGTGTGTGTGTGTGTGTGTGTGTGTGTTGTGTGTGTGTGTGGGTGTGTGGGTGTGTGTCCTCGAGATGTGATTAAGAGCGCCATTTTCGTGCATCGTTCTCATAAGATGGTAGTTCTCGTTTACGGGACACGTTGTGAAACCGCTATCTCGTCCGCTAGTCGTGCGCCATACAACAACACTGCGTACGCCTTGAGCTAATACCATATGATTAACAGTATGGAAAGAATCGGTGCAGGAAAGGGAAAGGCGGGGATCGGCTGCTGACAGCTCGTTCGAATATCGCCTTAAACTTATCGAAAGCCAAAAGTGTTTGAATGCCTCTCAACTGATCCGTGTTGTGTCACACAACTTTTTAGTTCGCCACAGCTGAAACTCGTGCAGTTTCTATTAGTAGTCGAGTTGTGACGAATTAGCTCAACCATGTAGAGTCTGCATTTCGTGACGAAGTTCGGATACTACTAATTGAGTACCTATCATTCATTGTATTGTAATAACCGGTTGAAGTGGATCCCGACTTTCATACATGTCAACACTTCAGGCTGTACTGGGTAAAGGTAAGTTAACTCTAAAAGTAGTAAATAGTGAGGTATACCGTCCATGCGAAATGGACGCTCGTGTCACAAAGTGTTTACACCTTAAAGTCACTATGGACAGCCGTGAATTTTCCAATACGCATTTCCAGCGACATAATAGTCGCTTATTCGACAGAAATAGAATGTTTGCTCTCTGACTAAAACGGTCGTTTGTCGATAACGACCGTATTTGCTTCGGAAGCAGCTTAAGTTTTTGAAGCTTCTAACTTGCTGCTACCAAAGCGATCGAATCAATCTAGTTACGTTTACACGAAACTGAAGGTAGTTATCGTTAAATTTTACGTCGACTATATAGGGGCTAAGAGGGAACGCTCTCCACATGTATAGATACGAATTATAACCTAACAATGTCGATAAGCCGCTTATTGCCGTTACGCTGGCTGGCCCTTAAGCTGATAGAACTTTCATAATTTGGGCCGCAGGCTATAAACTAGTTACTGTTCTATCTATAGTCCAGTATTGCAATGGGGATGTCTGAAGCGATCGGTCATAGAGAAGCGCTTCTAGCTACTTAATGAAGGCATTAGCAAATCTACAGCATTTTGCTGAAGATGCAATGGCTTCGAAGTGAGGGTTTTATAAGTCAGTTTGCTATGGTGTGTTTACCTGTGCATGTCTACCTGCCGCTTATACCATGCAAACGCTGCGTTCAGTCAGTCATAGACACTCACGCAACATAGGCAGAGTGATAACAGCACAGCACAAGGGCTAAGAGTCAATAGACAGGAAAATGATTTATCAACGGCTAAATACTTCGTAAACAATCGACGTAAAGACCGTCGCAACTTCAAGGCTCTCACAGGGTGTAAGTTCCGTATGTACGTAGAAACATATAGCTTACCATTTCGTACATTTTAGTGACGCTACGATTATATCTTTTCATTGCAGCCGCCCACGTTCAGGGTTCGAAAACGACAAAAAATATTCATCCCATCTATTCCCTCTCTAAACCTACTATATATAGGTGTAAGTTGGCTTTTTCGCGACAGAAGTTTTATCCGCGTACGTAACGAACGTTTTGTATATGTGTTGTATACAACGTCTACTTGAACTGTTTCTCAGTAGAAAGAACGATACAAGTTTTTTACGTCTCTGAAGTAAATCTTTGTTGTTATTTGAAACTCGCATCTATTTTCCTGTACTTTAATTTCTTTTATTTTTATTATGAAGTTCTATAGTGGTATAACTATGATGGTGGTATGAAGTGGTAGAGAAAATGATGTATTTGACTAGGTGCATGAGCGTATGTCGAAAAGCTTATTTTAAGCATTTTATCGTTTTGTCAGTATCGACACACATGCCACCTAACTTATCGCATGTACTTACGTACGATAACTATTACTAGAGATGCGAAGTTTATTTTGGCTATTGCGACGTAAGCCGGTCGCGGTGAGCCTCGCTACGGCATCGTAATAGGATGCCCGGTAGCATAAACTGTTCCGTAGAAGCCTGGTACGTAGTTGAACGGCTAGTGTTATTATCAATTACACTTCCATATTAGATATAGATTGTTTTAATTCGCAGAATCCGCGACTATTTACCGCGTCAAGATAAACAACATGTCATGGTATTGTCTCACGGGTTTTTCTATCTGATACTAATGGAAAAGCGACGATGGGTGAAAAAAAGCAGCCAGGAAATGTTAGCGGACATACGCGTCTGTACGTATACGGAACTGGGCATTCAAGTCGACAGCGAGTATCATGACGTTAGCACTGACGTCAACTACTCTAAACACGCTCGTATAAACTAATTAATATATACCTCATATGAGTGCCTATTATAAATTTGTAATGTGTTGTCTATCCTGGAATAGTAAATTGATGCGTTTATACGGGAGATCATCCGTTATCGCCTGATTCCACTTTTAATAGAAATTATTCACCGGTAGAATGCAAACAGTGTTTCTTTGTATTTTATGGTATACCGGTAATGTAATTCTCCTATATTGTCTATAGTAAATACCTATTGATTTAAACACAGCGATCGAGCGACTCTTTTTGATTTAAGCGATACTGGCCACGGTCACAAGCTGGAATATGTGCATAAAAAAGATACACGACGAGAGAACGTACGTTCTATATATATATATATATATATATATATATATATATATATATATATATATATATGTAAAACGACGTAATTTAGGTCTGAAATGCGTGCAGACACACGTAAGAACACTTTTCTGAAAGATGGACTTTTGCCGGCATCCGATCAGTGTCAAATAGAAGGTCATTTATTACGATATCATCCAGACGAGCAGAAGAAAGGAAAATCATCGGAACAGCCTTTACACCGAGTTGCTTTGCCGTAGGGCGGTATCAGCACTGTCTATGCATGAACCATATCGACTCATACAATGTTCTGTTTAACTGCCTAGCCCTCTTCGTTGCAGCACTGAGAAGTGTTCTTCCGGAGAAATTTTCAGCTTGACAAAACCATTGTTGTGACTGTTACCTTGGTATCAGTCAAAAAATACGTGCGAAAAGAATCAGTTCCGTCGAATAGAAAAGTGGGCCTCACGTAAGAAAGAACGGAATAGTGGTGCAGTTAATGGCATAGTGGCGCTGACTATAGGCGTAACGATGGTCGCTCGTATTCTCTTCCGCGAGCAATACCTCTACGAATGTAGCCTGCCCTCGATTTAAGGCTGTATGTATAGCGGTTTGTATAATGTATATAGTGAAACCTTAATGTCGTTTGCTTATCAAACAACAAATACAGTATCTGTATATTTCATTTATTTTCGAGGGTGCGGTAGCTTTAGTAATATTTTTAGTTCATCATTTCTAAGAATTTCTTTTTCTATAATATTGTAGGAGAAAGACACCTAATAGATCTAACACCTAATAGATGGAGTATATAGAGGAGTATATAGAAGAGGAGGAAATAATAAATGATGTATTCATTTAATCGGAAGCTACATAATTTATAGAACTTGCATTTAACTAATCCCCTCAGATAGACTATAAGGTTAGTCGCAACATAACGTCACAATGTAACGAGAACCTGTAGTGCAGTAAACCTAGTTCTTTAGCCTTGCGAGGCGTAAAATACATTTTTGTCATTCACTTTGCAATAAAAAAAAAAACAATGCAGAGAAAAATTAGCATTGCTCGTCTTACAGGCGGCTTTCTGCACACGCCCGCAGTCTTTCCCTTTTTCTGATGCGTATAATGGAATTCACGAAAGCAAAAGCTGCGGCAAAGCCATCTTGCAGTCTACTTACGGGTGAGCCGCATCGCTTCAACGAATCGTGAGCCCTTTGTCTGGTCTGTTGGGTCCGCTATCGCCTCCTGCCGAATTTTCAGTCACGGTCTTCATTTATAGCCCAATTGTAATAAGTTATCGCTGGTTGATTTCATACTGAATTGGCTGGCCGGCCGGCCCTCTCACTGCTCCCTTCGTTGCAGTAGCTGAGTGAAGCGGCGTCCTGGTTTCTAAGAACGAAAGGCTGGAAGTTTGCTACAGAAGTGCTAGCCAGTTTATAGATGGTGGCGTTTTTACCCCCTACTATCGACAATGGCGTGTGATGTGATTGACGATACAATATGCACAAATAATTCGCTGCTGGCACCGCAACACGAGAAAAAAAGCGTTATCCGACGCTTATTTTCTGTACGTTAAATGTATAAATTACGTTATGTATATTTCATACAATTACATATGTGTGTTACGTATAGATCGGCCAGGATTGTTTTGTCAACGTTGACCTATAAGAATTTCATCAAGGTAAACATTATTATCCGAATTTCTAAATACAATGGACGCAGTGGATGATGCCTAAACGTGTCAGCCTATAAGTTCGTGCATAATAAGTGGATTTTCACCTTTTGATTTCCCATGAAGCAATACTGCGATAAATATCGCGGTGATTTTTCTGCTCCAAGTTCCTTATACTAAGACCTTTACTGTGATAGGTATTCGCAGTAAATCTAGGTAGCTGTATCGAGGCCTATTGAATATGGAACGAACCAGCTTCGGTAAACCCGCGAAACATCATCAGCTATTGGCGTTGTTATGAGCGTAGCGATCACGACGAATCTCAGATAGAGACAAAATTGAGATTGAAGAAGGCAGCTTGTACGCAGTTTACATGTCGATCAACTAAAGCTCGAAGGGTCCATGTATATCGGTTATGAAACGTTTTGACGCCTTATCACTCGTACCGTGGCATCGTTTAATATATTCATCATATATTTAATGAATTCTGTATTACGATTGGCGAGCCATCTCGCGTCTCTCACGTTTTTATTTCGATCCATATCATATACGATTATAGGTAGGCTTTATGAAAGTAAACGAATGAACAATGCATATCGCCAATTCACTGCTATCTTTGAAATTTCCCTTCTGGCACCACCTGAGCGATTAGATTGCCCCATTAATCCGTACTGGTTGGCTCGGTATTTTCCATTGATTTGTGATAACTGCTTTACCACGTATACCTACAAGTAGTGGTGTAGAGAAAACTAGAAGTAACCAGTATCGAGTAGCGCGAAACTCAAGATTTGCCCGCAGACTAGCGGTCATGAATTTGTGATGTCAAAAGAAGATTTGAAGAAGGTGTCAAACATCAACAGTCTTCACTTGATTGACTGGTTTTTTGATTTTTTTCAATGGAAATGACAAGTGCACTTGTACGATTTCAGTTAGTCGATCACCCTAGAAGATAATAAGTCAATCAAAACACATTTACTATTCAAAATAGCTAATCGTTTGACTCATTGAAACATGTTATGTCCGCCTTTCAAGCACCTTTCAGACTTTGAAAGGGTCATGGTGAATGAAGATGAATCATTTATCCATTAAAATGTGTGTGCGTAACATCGGTCCTCTATTCTTCTGTCCATCGAAAAGCTGTGCACCCTACAAACTTCTTTGCCGCGTCGTTTTTCTTTTGTTTATCTGGCCGTTTAATCTAGATGGGGTTACGGGGCTGCGGGTTTGCGTCCTTCGGTTTGAGCTATCTCCGAGGCGCAAGCCGTTGAAGTTGGCTACTGTCAACGCTGGCTGCGGACCAGAGGCGTCTGCAGCAGTTACTTTCTGAACGACGCTTTCGTCGAAATCTGGCTCGTTTTGACTTCAGAGACGGATAGTCACCGTGGAATGGGAAAAGCACAGTCAGAGGTTTATGGAAGAAATGTAGTTGTTGATCTAAAGCAAATTCGATATTACATACGTTTACGGTACTTATCTCTTTTGCATAACCAAAGAAAGCTGGCAAAACAACGCGATATTGTACTGTTGAGCTCAGAGAACTCATTATTACGTAGAGTACGTATTCGTTCATGATTCGACAATGGAACCATCGAGTTCGGCCTTTTAAGAGGCTTTCAAATGGAGTTACTAGGTCAGAAGAACTATAATGTCAGTTAACGGAAAACCCTATTAGGTCAGCTGTCCAGCTTGGCACGTTCATTAACTCCTGCATAACTGCCATTACTCATCCAAACTGACGCGTCATAATGAAGCAGCGCTACGATAACTGACAGCCTAGAAATCACGTTCGAAAGTTGACAACGATGACTTGGGCCTTGTAAAATAGGACAATCTATTTTCACTTTTCATAATCTCAATTGAAATTAGCTATAAATTAGGAATATGGAATGTTGAGGGCAGTTTTTCTAGTTTCGTCTCCATAATATAATCAGCGACCGATACAAAATTAGAATAATTAACTTCCGTCATGAAATCTGGTTAGTGCGCCGCATTTTTGTAAGGACAAGTCTTCTCAAACTTAGCCTAGCGTTAGTTGGGCATCAAAACGAAAACGACGCCTGTTGGCCTGATACAACGAAGGTTAATAGACTAACTCATCTGCGTCAGTCAGGCCAAGGACACCGAGATATCTAACCGTTTTTGTACCGATCCATTCAGTCGGAGGCCTCTTCTACACAATTGCATAGGCTGTGCGACAATCCCTGTTAGACTGTGCAACAATGTTTTCTAAATTCTGGACTACAGGTAACTGTTAGTATAAACATGTGTAAAGTTCGTCCGAATATCAAATGCATGGTGTTTGTATTTTGTTCGAGCTGATTTAGCATAAATCAAACTTACTTCAATAAAATAGCGCTTCTTACTTAGACATTTTGGAAGACATCCAACAAGATCCTACTCAAGATAACCGTGTTACTCACGCTGCAACAGATATTCAACATTACTTTTGTGCCTATCCGTATTTTCTCATATTGAAAAATAAATCTAACACACGACTTCAAAGGGCTGATATTAAGCTAATATTATTTGCGTAAAGATGGCTTCACGTAACCTTTAGAGGGGTAAGCATAACCCTAATATAGCTATACATACATATATGTATATATAACCGGCTCGTGGGTGGAAGCATAAATAAAGAAGGAAAGCCCAGAAGCAAACATTGTTATTTTTCAACTATCAAATACCTTCCCAGTCCACCAAGAAGCGCTAATATTTATTATAGTACCACTAAAAGGTGAAATCTGCGTGAAGGTAATAGCTTCTTGACTTTGGTACACATTTGACGTATATTACTTAAGAGTCTCCGTGATTGCACAACAACAATTGCGTCAGTCGAGAAAGCGCGGCCGCGTGGAAGAGACCCTACTCTTTTGTTGTGCTTCGTTTAGTGCCTGTAAATATACGTCGTGAGAGATAGTGGCCGATTCACGGCCTTCGTATAAAATTTGTTTTGCGCATTAAGATGGGATTATCAAAAACACTTTCCATGGTGTCCGGCAACCCAAAGATAGCACGCAAAGTTTAGATCTCTTAAAAGTCGACTATCCATTTTGGCTGGCAACGAGATATGAACAGGAAGTTTTGTCGTAGAGTATAGTAACAAATAGTTTCTTCGCTAGTCCTTGGTCCATCTTGCTGGATTTCGAGAAATAGATCGTCGATTAGCTCGGATGTTCTCACAACAAATGTGACTGATAATAAGAACACAGATTTGGTACTGGCTGGAAGTTTTCGATACGCTAAACGTCGCTAAAAAGTTTGTACGCTTAGAAGGCCAACGCGTACGTGGAGCAGATGGTTCGAAGCACCAACACCAGAGTCAAGACCGTGGCACCTACAAGCGTCAGTATAAAGCCCGTCACTGTTTAAACAAACTCTTAAGCAAAACTGTAGCCTTCTATAGGACTAGAGCTGAAGCAGACTGTTAAGGAATCATCCTTTTTCACCGATAAGCTGTCACCCTCACACGCTATTAATTCACCTAAGATATGTTAATAAGCGAAAGGAAGAAATATTTGCATGTTGAACTCTTATCAGGACCACTTCAAGATCAAAATTTCGGCAGAAATGTTCAGCAGTATTTTCAAAAGGTCGCCGCTTAGCGCCTTTTTGTAATGAACTAAAAGGTGTTTGCTTTTAGCGTGTGCATTACCAACGTTGCTGACCGTCGTATTTTAGGACCGCTAATCAGAACGTGGCGGAATCAAGCGTGTTGGAATGCCAGTACGTTTCACTAGTACAGTAAAGGCTTCCAAGTAAGTGATGTTTGAGGATTGATAAATTGGTTAAGCAAAACTAGCATGATTGCCCGATCGAAAACGTCTAGACCTTTTCTTGCCAGAGACACATGGATAGAAAACAGCGACTGACTCACACGAATCTAGTCTCTACTGCAGTCTACTACAAATTTAATAAACGCCTAATATTTTGGCGGGGTATGAAACGAATCTAGATTGGTGATCGCAGTATCAAGCACTGGCTATATGAGCATCTGACGTCCAAACTAAAAAATCATTCACGCTTTGAGTTTCAGGATATTAGCAAATAAATAGAAGGGATGCTGTACAATTTTAAAACAGGACTCTGTTGCAACGTGTTACCGGCCAATGAAGAGCCTTACATTTACGAATCCACAATCATATTTTGCAACCTGCGTGAATAAAGAAAGGTTGTATTTACAAAGCCACTATTAAGTTACTGATCATCATATAAGATGTTAGTTAATATACATCTATATCAAAGGAGCGGATAGCATCTGAAAGAATCATATATCTGCATGACAATTTACCAATTTCTCTTAATTCCTGATGTCTGTTAAAATCAAGAAAATTTTCACACACGTTAAGAGATAAATTAGTATTAACGCTCCATGGCCCTATTGGAAAAGTTTACGTGCGCCTTACTATCCACGCAGCAATTGACCTAAGTTTTTAAATAAAATAATGCCCTTTACAAACATCCTGAGGTGTCTATTAATCGGTAGTGCCTTTAGGCTACTGGCAACATTACAACCGGCCACGGAACTACTAGCCGTAAAGTTCAAAGTGATCAGCCGGAGGACATATGCCGTCCAGCGCAAAAAGTACTTAAAATAGCAGGAAGCTATTTCCACAAGCGAGGCTGAACGGAAGGCTTATGGCTTATGGAATGGCTTCGAGCCCGGAAGCCTGCATCTCATGGCCCCACCAATAATTATCGACCATTTTGTTGGAATGTTCTCATCTAGTGATACCGAACTTCAGGGGGCTTCAACGGTCCCCGCAACGTGGCATGAACCGATAATGAGCATACGAGAAAGGCTAGACGAGAGTTCCCCGTCCTAGTGACTTGAGAGACTATGCACAAGGAAGACAGACGAACCGGACTGCCAACCTCAAAATCGTTGTGGAGTTGGTCCCTTGCTTTATTCATCAACGTCTTCGTCCTGGACTACTTCGCCCCCATTGACAGGATGCAACGCTTCTTGTTGTCCTAAAAAGGCATAGGCGACTCACGCCAATCGCACGTGGGTCGCCTATAAAAACGTATACTATACATTCCCGAAAAACAAAATTACAATTGATGATGGAGATTCGAAGTTGCCCGCGTTCTTTCTTTCAGA
Organism: Varroa jacobsoni; assembly: GCF_002532875.2. Taxonomy (NCBI): domain Eukaryota; kingdom Metazoa; phylum Arthropoda; class Arachnida; order Mesostigmata; family Varroidae; genus Varroa; species Varroa jacobsoni. The sequence goes on from NW_019213680.1 coordinate 214,228, forward strand.
CTTCGGGAACGAACTGGGGTGATTTTTTCAATATAGCTTCTGGACAGTATACATAAACCCATAACTATAGTGAAGGTTTCCCTCGCGCAGACGATTTAGGTACGCGAGCAATCGTTCCGTATGGAGAAAGGGTTAGACTCTGTCGTCTCGAAATCGGAATTGACCATCGACTTAATCATATCTGAAGCTATATTTCTCGACCAGACTGCTCGATTCGTCCGCCTAGTGCTGCTGATCTCGTATAACGGCCAAATTTTATTTTAGCATATTGTAGAAAGATGCAGAAAGGTTTCGATAGCGTCAAGCTTTCAACACCCAGCCCCCTCGATCGTCTTAGACAGCTTTGTGAGTTTCCGACTTTTAAGCTGCGTAGGTCACCGTTTACGGAATTAGAATAATTTGAGATGGAAGTCACGGTTAAGAATTTTTGAGCGCTTGAATCGAACAAAAACCCCATTGCCTAAAAGAGCTTTGAGGTTGCACCGGACAAGCCCTAACAAGCTCGTCTACCTTCTAGTGGTGACCTTGCTGCTCGTCGAGGGTCTCCGTCCCCGTTTCAATTCTAACAGAAACTCGTTAGGTGGGATCGAGAATTCGTGAAGGATGAATTTTATTGATCGTGAATCATGACGAACGAGACCTGAAAAATAGTCACCTGGTTATTGGACATATAGAAACGTATTACTATCGCCTACGCAGAGTACAAGGACTTCATGAACTTCGTTCCATTATGACCATCTTGCAACGACAGTTCTCGTCAGGCTCGTGTAACTGTTATGTGCATGGTATAGGGTACCATATATATGCCAAAATGTATATACCTTAACAATGTTTGGTATGTTAATTGACGCATGAGTTTGAAACGAATATCTTCACATCGCGTAAAGAAACCATTATGAGAGCTTTAGCTGGAGCAGCGATTTAGGGTGATAGAATACTAAATAAATGCACGCATACAAATCATGGAGTTTGGAGGTAACCGGCTGTAAAAATTCAAAACAACGTATTTGAAATATAAAGTAAAGATTAAACGAATACGGTCGGTGCTATTCTTCTCTGTTTAACTTGTTTCTCTATTTGCAGAATCCTATCCACCATGCAATTACTGTTGGCCGTCTTTATGTGCATGTGCACCGTTTCATTATCGCTGCCGCGAAGGGAGGCAGCATCGTTTGCCAAACAATTGTTGACTCGAAGATTTGAAGAGGAGAAAACCTCATCAGGCCGAGCTAACAACAACAACGTCACACAACCATCCACCTCATACGCAAGATGCCTACTCTGCAAAGCGACTATTTCCATTGTACGTCGGAAACACAGGTGACATGATTACACAATTCCAGGACATGGAACCTGCGAGCAAATGTGGACACATGTATAAGTTATCCAAAGCAGCTTTTAGCTCTGTATTATCTGTATGATTGTACATCACAGTGTAGCGCTTTGGTAGAAAATATGTGCCTTCCTTATTGATG
>NW_019213680.1:215802-268656 GCF_002532875.2 Varroa jacobsoni
TATATAACATACTGTAGACGCATGGCTTGTTACAGCATTTTGCTTTATGTTGAAAATTGACGCAAAAATACGTATTCCATAACAGTTACGATCGTTCAAAATTTTCTTCTCTACAAAAATGGTTTAAACACTTCATTGTAGAAATAATACGATTATGTTGAAAGATGCTTCCACTGTAACCGTCAAGTAGCGCGTACTTTATCGGCCATCGACTGCATAAATCGCTTGAATTATTCGAATTTAGTTAAGGACCTTTAACGCAACCTACTGACCGACCAATGAAAGGAGAGGCTTTGCAAAAACTCGATCCATCCCTTAATTGTCTGAAAACAGCAGGCGAGCCTCGAGGTCCTATGGTTCGGTCGCTCCGACAGGCTTGTTTGGATGTGAGCTTCGATTCTATCACCAGATTCTTAATGACGGATTCAATAGTCAGAGGTAATAGAATATGTACCGCAACAGACGAACTCTCGTCTGAGAGAGACCTTAATTAGACTTTTTTTGGTATATGTTAGCCAGCGGAATTTTCGTTTGAGTTCTTAAGGGACCACAATAATATTGCGAGTCACGCGATCCCGCCAGCGTGCTAGATGGACAAGTACTTACTTCATTGTTTTCATCTACCTTGATGATGTTATCATATATTCACGAGACTTCGAGGCACACATAAAGCGCCTGCGGGAAGCTGCTAAGAGCCATCGATTGCGCGAGCTTGCGGTTGAAGGTGAAATCTCAGAACCAAAGTGACAGCCAAGGAAATTCATCTTGACCCCGGGAAAAAGGGGTTTCAGTTTTGGGTCTCGTTTCTACAGTTGCTGGTTTAGCCGGGATTTTACTTGCGCCGTTACATTTACTAAAGCACAAGACACTTGGTGACTTTGTCTTATGCCATTTCTGGTATACTCGGAAGACGAAGCTGGAGAGGGACGGTAACGGAACCGAGGTCGAGAAGGTTCAGGCATATTAGTCGTCGCCCGACCGATACCGAGACTAGGTGTTATTCATTACCGGGTGCATGGTGCCAGTATGTGTTATCGAGTAGTATGTGTTATGTACCGGCATCGCATGGTGGTAGTAACCGAAAGTATTACATTGAAGCGTGTGAACTAACCCAACGTCTGTAAACATTCTGTCGCGGTACGAAAAAGCGGTTTCGATTTAGATAAGGAAGGATACTTGTCTGCCAGGTTATCAAGTATAGCTCGGCATACATGGTTACGGAGAAAGCAACCCTGGTCCGCCGTTTCAATCGGAAAAAACGATCCCGCTGAGTCACTCAGGGAGAGAGCTAAGCACTTCATTGTCCGGAAAGCATTGCAAGACGTGCAGACGCGCTTATTTGTCAGGCGCTGGCTAGGGTCGCAATCCGAAAAGTGGTGGCCTCGTGTTAGGTCTGTCATCGGTGGAATCAAATCGACGTAATGGCGTCGAATGACTTTACGGAGCGACCAGGTTACCGCTACGCACTAAGACGGCAGCTAACCGTTGGTATGAGAGATGTACAACAGTATATTAGGGACAGCATTCCTGTAGCGTTAGTATTGTAATTTCTAGGCGAATGCATTATGTAAAGGGCTGCCTGATATCACGTAAATAAGTACCGCCAGGAGCATTACATCCGAAATGGGTCCTGCTACGTTAACATATTGAACCGGCTAGTATCAGCACTAGGACGCTTACCTTGGAGATGATTGTGGACATCGCAACGGATGTAGAAGCTAACCCGCTGTGTATGCTGATTGAACTCCTCAACAGCTTGGTGCATTCTGAAGTCGCATGAGGCTCGTAGAAATCGTCAACGAAGCTGTCATTTTGGCACTACTCTTTTACGCCTAAAAAAAGTACGCAATCAAGCCCGAGCAGGCGCCTACGTAGCCAGCCGTGGACGCGCGCCACTGGCCCTAAAATTCTAATCCATTATTCGAGAACCAAAGCCCTATAAACCATACATATATATAGCTGGCAACAGGACTGCCTCCACACTACAATATATATACATAGTATGTAATAATATAGTAATTTACGTACTTACATATGTATATGCTGTTATGCGGTTAGAGTACAAATCCTCAACCGGTAGCCGATGTATTGTCAGTTTCGGAAAAAGGATTCAGTTTTATAATATATATATATGCTGAAATTGTTTTCTGTAGGTCGAGTACATATGTATGGGTATTTAAGCACAGCGTACTCGAGTTCGTGCTACCATTCATTCCACCAATGCAAAAGTGCCCCGTGTAGGCCGTACCGCATAGCAGATGAACAGTCACCATAGCTCAAAGGGGAGGAGGAAATAGGGGGCTTCTCAATTGAATGTCACGAACGGCAAGTGGCCATCTCCGTAGCTGTATGTAGTGTACACAAAGCGTTACTTATAATCGGAGGGTGCAATTCCTGCAAATTGCATCTTAGATGGTAACGAAAGATGGAACGTCGTTGCTACTGGTTTTACATTGTTCCTGTTACAGCTATTGTTTACTGTGGGCCGTATTACTCAACGAAGCCAACAGCAGAAGCGAAATAGTTGGTAAAGATGTGATAGAACATCCACCGATGCTAGCCAATGGCAGTTGCTTGGAGCAAGACAGTATTTTCTATCTTGCTAGATAACGATGCGCTACGCTCTATAGGACGATAGAAAAACGTGACAAGATCGTTCATTGCCACGTTCGCTTGGTGAAAAGAGTACATTTACCAGCAGCTAAGTGGATGCTGCTGTCCTCTGTAGCACTCCTCCGCCGTTAGGAGAAATCCTGTACTATTGTTGTGGTTTCCCCTATTGAGTGGACTGCTCTAAAAGCAGTGGATATGCAATTAGGGGGTATATTGTTTTTAATCGAATGTTTATTTCGTCAGAGCGAAGATCTGTCAGCGTGGACGTTCAAGCTTCAATAAATTTAGAGCCCTTTGCGATAGGACAATAGCAATAATAAGAGATGCTAGGATTATCATTTATTTGAAAGATACACAATGCAATTGTTAATAACCCTTCCGGTTTCGAATGAAGGTGTTTGTATTTTGACGCGTTTATTTTACGCGGTATTTAAGCGCGTTTTTTGAGCTTTGATGGTTCCACAAGCAAGTTTCAATATAATTGCCTTTTGTATATCGTATTTATATATATATAAATATTTTTTCAACATAACATACTTAATGTTTCTATATTGTCTGTGTGAATTTTAATGTGTTTACAATCAGCTAAATAGTAAATTGTATGCTCCAGGATCTTCACGTGCTCGAACAAGTCAAAATAATAAACGAAAAAGGATCCAGGTTAATTAGGAACTCTATAGGTATCTATAGCAAGGAGTTTATTTCACTTAGATAGCAACTCTCAATGTTGGGTATTTTCGTAGAAGCAAGCAAACAAACACTGAGGTCTGACATTGTAGGTAGGGCCATCATTATTAGCAATAACCCATCATCATCAACATAGTACATTCGTTATGTTTCGGTTCGTCCTCGAAAGGATTAAGTGGATTAAGGGCTGGGCAAACCTGATTGGGGTAATTTTCATTAAATCCACGTTAAGTGAATTCCTTTTTGTCATTATGTGGGCGAACATACTGGAACTGACTGGATTAAAAAAAAATTGCTCAGTAATAGCCCAGGGATTAGCCCGGAAATAACGCATGCTAATGACTAAATATTCGCGAAATCCTGTAGAGAACATCCGATTAAACTTGGTTCGAAATTAGAAGAGACGGCTGTGTATTATACCGCGTGTTCCATTGCAAGCCGTCAGTATGTAACTAAATCCTGATGTCAACAGAATATAAAAATCATTAGATCTTAATCGCCGGCCGAGTATAATTATACTTGTTATATGGATGGATCAAATGTACGAACGTTACTTCAACCCACAGGTGAACGAATTCCTCTCTAAAGCGAAGTCAGGGGATAACCTTGTGGCAATTCTGAAGTTTGGCTGTAAAACGTTACGCATCGAGACAGAGGCCGTGTGCAATGGCATCATTCCACTATTCAAGGATATGCTTTTCGCTGTAATATCGCAATCGCCATTATCCCCGCACGATATCTGCTCGATTGTCTTCAACAACGAATGCGGCGAACTAACTGAGAAGTCTAACTGGACCGTTGCTACATCCGGCGTACCTAAGCCGCCCGTAAAACCGGTAAGTTCTCGTACATGTGATAGACCCAAGCGATGCGTGTATGTATTGCATGCAGGAATCGTTTCCACTTTCATATATACAATGACGTAGATCAGCGTCGTCGAGTTGGAACTTATTTTGTGTCACAATTAAAATCAATACGTTTATACAACTGCCTATGATTGCAGGGAATTTTCGTTGAGCATGAAATAATTGCGATGAAGTATCTCACAGGTTACCTTATAAAACCCTTATAAGTAAAACAGCTCGTACGAAATATATATAAGAGTTGTTGTACTTTTAAGGATTAGTCACAATGTCGATTTAGCAATTTGCTCTTTGATCTTTGAAACATCAGCTCATTTTATCATTGTGATTATTCCTATAATCATATTGTAAGAATACAAATGGCAAGCTCGTTTTGTTCAGCTATGGAGAGGTAAGTAAATGTCCAGCTCTCGTTGTTCTTTGATCTTTTTCGGTCACACAAATGCTGTTCATATTGCCAGGACATCCATTTCATTTTATGTAGCAATAATGGCAGCATGGCTTCGCTCAATGTTATCACTTGATTGTTGTTCGGAACAAGATTCATCCGTCCGTCGCACAGCCATTTCTTTGGTTACAAACTGTACATTGATCGATGGGTAGGAGTGTGTTATCAAGCAAAAGCCTATGGTGATAGACCCTCGTTTGCCGACCAATGGATTGGCTTGAGGCGTGCTTACTTCTGTCTAGCTAATAATGGCCGTTAGAAAAAATACAAGCGATATTATCACTAGCACAGTTGTAATAACGTACATTGGCAAAAGGAAAAGTCTAGGATAGCAAACACCGTTTCGTCCGTGGACCGCCGGCCAAGGACGCGACAGTGGGCAAAAAGAGCGGTTAAGACATGAACGCCAGATAGGCGGAGAGAAACACGTCGAAGGCGACCACCAGTCGAAGCCGTTATGTTATCCAAAGGGTCATAGAATCAGATTTTTCACGTACGCTTCCAAGTTGTGCCTGCGCTTTTCCTTCAGCCGTCTACTCCTTTGTTTGTTTTTTTGCTTCCATGTTTTGCTACGAAAGTGATATTTTGCGTTGTCAAACTAGTACTGTTTTTTTTTCCACCACCTCAAATGGCTTTCGAGCGCGAAGGTTGTACTAGAAGGTTCACGATCTCGTTTTCAGCTAAGGGTAGCGACAACAGTAAGCGAGGCCTCCGAAACCTCTTGTTTTAACGTCAATTTCATTACGAACGGCTAAATTTGGAATGTGGTGAAAATCTGTTGTCTCTTTATCACTGCTGTCATCGATTCGTTGCGCTAGACCTGAATGCACGTAGCTTCCTTCGTTCTCTATCTAGGCCGTTCACCCCATTGGAATACTGAAAGTTGAATGCGTACTGTGGAACAAACGGTGTTACAATAACATACTACTATACTGTATTATAAACATTTGGGATACGTGCTTAAATTCTTCGAGGGTTACGGTCTACAGTTGGTACACTCTAGGCGTGAGAAAGGATGACACGTGGCCATGTTTGATACCGGTGACAAGAAAAAAGCTGTCCGTACGTCAATATGAACCCGAGATCGAAATGGCTGGCTTCAGGCGAGGAGCCGAAGTCCACGATCCAAACACACCTTTAACCAAGAAAAATTATGTGTTATAGGACTTCAAGGGCCTAATTCACGAATAGTTTCTTTTTACGAACCAGATCGGCACGTTTTTTTGGCCCAGTTGCATCGAGTCAGCCAGACTATTCAGGAAAAAAACACCAATAGACGAGGTCAGGACATCCTGGCCATTGACAACGCGAGACCACACACGACAAACACCAAAGTTGCGCTCTTTGACTTTTTTGTTGCACCGTCTACATTCTCCAAATACTCCCCGTTTACGGATTTTTACTTTCTGTTTGAAATGAAATTAGGAACTGAACATTTAACAGTGTAGGTGGTTTTGAAACCTAGATGGACAAGTTCCTCAATGCCAAACTTAAGCATGTCTAGCAATAAGGAGTAAGTAAATTGACTGACAGTTGAGAGAAAGTCACCAACAGATAAGTTATATAATATTGTCGCAGAGAAAAAAAATGTGTAGATAAAAAAAAAAAAAAATGGCAATTTTTAACGTAAACTATAGTATTGCGGTATATAGTGTAGTAGTTACAGTAACGAAAAGGTGATGCACAATAAACCGATAAGATAGCATAGCTCTCTGATTTGCTTGTACAGTCAGTCTATCTGAAGCGATAGAACGATGTTGGTTGCAAGCACTAAATCAAGGGTGTTGATTCAAATCACGTCAGCTGCAGGACCTGACGTCCACGGTAGATTGTATTTGCAGGACAAAATCTATTCCAATCAAGTTCATTGCTTAGCTGCTGAGAGTCGACTTAAGTTACTTGTATCACTGTTCAGTGTTCTTCGTCACAACACACAGACACACACACACACACATATCTTCCTTGGTTGTTTTACTTTCCACATCCGCTGAGTAAGGTCGTGCAGAGTCGCTCGTACCGTTGTCCTCGCAGAGCACTCGGAAACTCTTCAAAAGGAAACACTAGAACTAAACCTGGCATACGAACGAGTGTTACCCACGTCTGATCCTCAGCCTATGTTAATATTCAGTCCATTTATAAAAATCATGCAATTTGAGGCTCTACACTCGCGTTGAAAGATATGTCTCTATGACCGAGTGGTCTGGTGTTAAACCCCACGATATGAAATCTCATGCAGGTAAAATATCTGATCTCGCAGAAGCAAGAAGTATGGGTTTTCTTGAGCGATAGAAGGATAAATTACTGCCTTGCTTGGGCGACTGTGTGCCGTAAGGTTGTCCTAGTAGCCTTTCAAAAAAAAAAAGGAGAACAAGTGACATGGACAAAGTATTTTGCGATAATCTATGACGTATGGCATACGGAAACCCTTGCGATATTTACTATGTGCATGGAAGTAATTTATTTAATGGAGGGAATTACCTCTGGCTTAATTCGTATACATGAATGCAGTCTTATTCAAGCCCTTCCATACTCCAGTCTGCATCTTATGCCACTGCTAAATTTATTCATTAAATAAAAAAAAAAAAAAGAGTCGCGCCTGCTTGCGCAAAAATCGAAATTGCATTCAACCATTTGAGTATTTAATGTGTCTTTTACGACTAAGTGCTGCGACTTAAGAGACACGAAATATAATATCTATATTGTACTTTACTATAAGTACCGGGAGACTGCTAGTTTCTTTTTAGCAGAACGCAGCTCAGTCTCTAATAACGCGCATAGGGATGTAGGCATAAACCTTACTTTCGATATAGATATATACTAAAATATTAGATATTTAAAAAAAATATCCATTTTAAAAAATTAGATACTCCATTGAAACATCAGAAGCTTCTAGAATTAAAAAATGGGAGTCTGTACACCGAATAACAATACGTAGCTGCGATGCGAAGACTCTGAGCCAGAAAGATTCGAAAATATTGTTGAGCCAAGGGCCCTACGACGGCCCGTTGTCCTTAGAGGCTTGAGTCAATATTATAAGGGGAAGCGGAAGCAGAAGCAAAGTACCCAAAATCAGTCACTCCTTTGAGCCGTTGTTCTTTGATGATCTAGGCACACAGTATGCTTCCCAATCCATTCGTTATACTCGAAAGCCCCCTATGCTATACCATTAGGTGCAATTCGAGATTCAAAAAGGAAGGATAGAGCAGTCCTCTTTTTTAAGCATATGTAGCACTTGACGGCTGGACAATCTGCCGGGAGATTTCGAACCCTCCGACAAACGCTACAACAACCTGTACATCGAGTTCCCTGTTGCGTCTAGCAACGGGGAACTCGATGTAAGAATGTCGCCAGGCAATGTATTAGATGACCTGCAGCAGAAAGCTATGATGGGACGGCAATTAAAACCCCAATTAGCGAAGCCTAGACTACGGTTCGTATGTAACTATCTCGGTTTATACTATGAGTAAGGCCACTGGGTATGCTGCAAATGGCAGGCAAAGCCAACTACTTCAATTGCTCGAAGGTAAAAACGGAGCGGCCAGCACTCTGCTCGGTTGTGGTAGTGGCTGACGTGGTATTGCCCTCGTAACTTGTGGACGAACCGCAACTTTATTATTAATGCGAAATTATCCACCGGCACAGAGATATTTACTGCCTGCTATAGAACACGCGGAGACAGCAAACACGTTATAGGACAGATAGCGATGGACGGACGAAAGGCGATGGACACCAAAGAGCAGCGAGAAGATCCTATACAGTTCTCGGAACAAATTTGTCCTGTTTGTCCGCAGCCACTAGCGAATGCCCCCAGGGACCGATCACTTGTCGCCTTTGCTAGGGAATGCCGCCTGATGTAGCCGGAAGGACTGGCAAGTCCTTCGAGTTGTCAGTGGATCCAGATCGCTGCCTGTTAGCTCTTCGGTTGGCTTATTCTTAAAATTTCGGGTACTATAGGAAAATCGAAAGAGGTAACGCCGACAAAAAATGAGAGAAACGTCGTTCACATGTTTATGCGTACGTGCATAAGAAGTAAGGGAAAAAGCTAGCTAGGATCGATATTGGTCTTCTCGAAAGTGACATCAAACATAAAGACACATAAAATTCCTTGCGTTCTAGCTTCCAGTTCTCTTTCGGTTGCTTTTCATGACTCGTCGCATCCAAGCAACGTTCGACTATCAAAGTCCCTGCGCTGCAAAGCCTCATTGATCCCTTCGGAAGCAGTTTTAAGTTATAGTAATGGTGATCTGCTTTTCGAGGACCAGTTATTTTTGCTACTGTTCGCTGTTCCAGTATAATGGAAAATATCTGCCAAACGAGCTGTCTCCCGATCTGCTAACAGCCGTCGGCAAACTCTAGCTGAGTCATCCAGCCCGACGGGGTATACTTCAATAGTCCTTCCGATTGCCTCTAAGGCCCTATTTGGCATTTTTATCCTCGGGACAAATACGATTAGCGGACAGCAAAAAAAGCTCATTGGACTACTCTCCAAGATTGAAGCACATGAGTCTATAGCAGATAGTCATCACTGTCGCATCTACTGTCACTTATTCAAGACAGTTTTAAACGTAAATGACACCATATGTTTACTTCATTGAAACCGGTATGAGAAAGGTACTTGGAAGCTAAGTGTTAGTCTTAGGATCATATCGTTAACACTCCAATGAAACTAATCGAATCTAAAGAACAACGCGGTTTATTTGCACCTGATAGCATAAACCTAACATATTTAGACAGTTCAGCCTTGCCTAACGACGTTCCAGTGTGTTTATGAGCGGTAGCTAAAATTGATAAGAACTTTCAGCACGAAGACAATCAGTGGCCAGTGACACTATAGGCAGCCAGAGTTCTCATACCAAACAAAAACAGCAATTCGCTGGCCTAGGGGAGAATCCGATATGAAGAACGCGAGAAGTGAAACGCTAAGACAGAAGAAGCGTGGATCCAAGAGCGAGAAAGCATTAGGTCGACGTCGGATAAAGCGAGCTGAGGAAAAAAAATCATCTGCTCAATTCCGGTCCGATACGGACCTTTTGTGCGACCAGGCAGAGGGTTTGCACTGAATCAAAGAAGATATCGTCGTTTTTCTGAGGGAGAACACGTCTCCCTAGAGGACACCAACGTTTTCGCCGCAATTTATTCACACTGAGACAAACTTACTGTTCTAATACATGCATGCGGAAATCTAACGTTAAATGAGGGACATAAATAAAAGAAAGAAAAGAAAATTACGAAAAGTAGGAGGAAATAAGCCGTCGATATGAACCGTTACAAATTTCAGTCCGATCATCTGATATACACCTATAGGTTATAATTTTATGCGAATCGACATTTGCTTGATAACACGGCGATTCACTGTATTTGGCAAACGTTATGATGGTATTTTAACTTCCTTGATAGGGACTCCATTACATTTTGCTAGACAAAAATGCTTCAAACAAAAAATGGGAACTAGAGAGGAGTAACGCTTTATTCAGAGTGCAAAAAAACTTTGATTCGAAGATATTTTCTACACGGTCTTTATCTGTGTTCTGTTTCCATAGACCGTGTTCGACTTGCTGCGGTATGTTGTGTGCAAAACACAACGATAATTACTACCACGCGTTTATCTCACATATAATTACATTATTATTTTACACGGATGCTAATATTTTCAGAAATTTTCGTTACATACTATTGTGATTGACGGAGCAACAGACTGAGCAAGTTTAAATAAATGAAAAAATAAAGCAGCAGAAAGCATATATACGAACTTGCATCACTTTATTGCTAGGAAGAATGACACCTTCACAAAGATAATATAGCAATTTTTTTACTGAAGCCGAAAGTAGCGTTTTTCCAAATCGCTCCCCGCTTGTAAAACTGTATTTCCATTATTATGAAATTTTCTAAAAAAAGATCTACAATTTACACTTTGAATTTCTTAGATTTCCGTGCCATCCGATTCTGCACCAAAGCTACGGATCGCCCATATTACAGATACACACGTCGACTATCAGTATGCCCCTGGCTCAAACGCTAACTGCGCGGATCCGCTTTGTTGCCACACTGATTCGACCCAGAAGAAGGGCTCTTCAGTTGGTGCGGACAACGCTGGCTTCTGGGGCACGTACGTGACTTGTGATATTCCTGAAAGAACATTAATTTCGGCACTCAAGTACATCGAAAAACAGGTAGGACGTCCAATAAAAACTGGCTTTTATTTCCTTGGTATCTAAGCTTTTTATTATTGAAAACGTTATTCATATACTAAATACTCGTTGCAGCCGTAGCTCTGAAGACAGACGATTGTAACCCTCCTCAGCATGTCGAGGTCATCACTATTCTTTCATTCAATTAGGGAAATATAACAATGTCGTTGCTATTTATGTGGTATTGTTGAGTCTACAAGCCCATGTTCTCCTGCAGTTTTGTTCAACACTGTTGCGGTATGATTTTCTAATCACGACCAGTAAAAGCTTGTTTTTAATTCCTATGTTACGAGCTAAATAGATGATGCATAGATAATACGTTTAGCGAGAGAGAATTTGTTTCTCGCAATAAATGTATGCTGTTATTCATCGAAGCATATCGTGCATTGTACCATTGTCGTCTGGCTCCCCTTCAACCAATAGAACACCTGGACACTGTTAACTCTATTCGACAACTATAATACATTGCCTTATAAACTCTCATATGCCGTTCTATGATATGTAGGGCTATTTAGCTTTCACGTGCTCTTTTTCCTGAGGGATAGTTTTTTTTTTTTGCCGGTTCGCACCTTTCGCTAAGCTTTCATACTATAGCACAATAGACGCAGTTGCTTCACTACCCTTCTTTAACGTTACGTTGATATTATATACATATAGATATATGATATCATTCTAAGTACGTCTTTGTTCAGCATCAATGTCTGTTATTCGATGATTTCCGATGGATTGGGGACAAATGAAAAGACAAAGATGTTTTTCAAACTTCTTTGTCTTAAGGATCAATTGGCCCGCTCATTTTCTCCGGGTTAATAATCAAATCAAGCAGCGCTCATGGTTGATGACGATTGATTTTTGAGTAATGAGTGATGCCAACGTAGCTCGGTGGCTTGGCTAAGGAAACACCGCTTAAAAAAAGCACATGTACGTACATTGACGACAAAAAAGCCACATAAAAATCAAAGAAACGGTTATCCTCAACCAAGATTTAAGCCAATCCTACCGGCAAATCTACAGAGCTGACTAGAACGGAACGAAGAAAATCCGAAACAAAGACAAAACAGAAAAGCAGAAGTTTCTGAGTTGGCCCCAATACCAGTGGAGTTTCCCCCATGAAATTTTAGGTTCAACGAGCGAAAACCGAAAATCATCGAAGAATGTGACAGTACTCGAAAGACAACACATGTTACAAGGTGTAAAAACGTACCGTGTGGCGTTTCGTTGAGATGATTGACAGGATAAATGAAACCGGAGTGCTAGAAAACGCGGAAAGCTATTTGAATTAGGATTAGCAATAGGTTGGATAAACAGAAATGGACCTACTGCAAGGACGGCAATATGATGGCACATGGACGAAGGTTCGTCTTGCGTGCAGATATCAAAATAATATACCTGGTTTGCCTCAGGGAAGCTCAAGTTGTGGTGAACATGGCAGACCGAACGTATTAGCAGAAAGGAATATCTGACAGACGTCCGAAGTCTATTTGTCCATTGTGCTTACTATCGTCACAGTTATATTTGTTACAATCCCTTATAGATATAGCTTCGAATAATTCTTTCCTCCTGGAACCTATCTTCCAGGCATCAGAAGATGTCAGTACAATCTTTTAAACACTTTATTTTTGTTGAGTAGGTGAAGCCTGATTACATTTATTGGACAGGTGACATCATATCTCACAACGTGTGGCAGACGACACGCGAGGGTAACCTTCGTCAGTTCAACCGAACTTTAGACGTACTACGAATGTACGTTCCTGACGTCAAGGTCATCCCTGTCATAGGCAACCATGAAGGAGTGCCAGTAAACTCATTTCCCATTCCTCAAATTACAGGTACTCATTTTGATTAATTTTAAATATCATAACATTTAATGAATAACATTTTTAAAATATTGCATTGGTATTTGCCAGTTCCTACGTCATAAGCAAACGCTATTAACTAAACTATAACCCTATATGTTCCACTTAAAACGTTTATGTAGGCTAACCTTAGACGTGTACATTGTGGCGTATTATTAGTGCTCGTAACATTTGCAACCGCTACTGCCCGAAGGAACTGGGCATGCCTTTGTGCATTACTCGTCCCACTGGACATATTGTATCATTGCGTCCTTGTACCTCGACAAAATAAGCACACGCAATGAAATTGATTTTTAACGTTACTTATTCCAATAAGTAATGTTAAAAAAAATAATAAAAAAACAAATGTAAAAAAAAGGAATATCTTTTTTCTATAGACTTGTAATATTTATGTGAATCAAAATACATTTTGTACGGGAAACGCACGAGGTCATACGATGATTAGGATGCCTTAATGATCTACAGGCATCATTTCGACAAATAATCGACTTAGGTCTAGGGGATTACTGAAGCGTGCAGTGAGCTTTTTTTTAAAAAGCTCACTGCACGCAGGAAGAATTACAGGACACTTGTAATAACTGGAATGGGGTAACAAGTGATCGGGGACACAGGGGATAACAAGTGGGCAATCGATTCTCGTAACTCATGTGGCTTGAGACTAATTCGTTGAAAATCAGAGCTCAAGCTCGGGTCGAGCAAATATCATTGCTTTCAAGTTGATCGGCAGTTATTTTGAGTGGTGTCCAGTATTGGTATGGCCATGTAAAAAGGGACCGTCTGCCCACAGGTAGAAGCAGGCAAACGTTTATATAAAGTGTTACCACACTTATATGTACGTCTATATAGACATAGGACGTTTCTGACAGGCATTTGTTCTCTGATCATATTTTTTAACAACATGCCTAGAAAGTAAATCGTCATACGATAATATCAATTATAATAGGGAATAAATAAAACTTTGGGTAGGGTAATGGTTCTCTTTCGGACGTTCTGTTTCTTATATTTTCCAATTGTATGTGGCGCGCATGCGCTTTGCTTTTGTGACGAGTATTTCCACTTTGAATATTTTATCCAGGCGAAAACGTTCCGAAATTCTCAATTCTAGTTCAAAAAATAAGTTTTAACGAATATTCGATAGGTTTACATTAGCTTTTCGGCCTTCACGTAGTGCGCAAGCCGTTAGAAGATCGAACGAATTAAAAACTTCAAGTTTACCTGTAATATAATTGGTGTGACGAGAACTTCTAGCAGTTGGATGGGCGTACAGTAGAGCCGCTTGTTTCTCTACGATATATTTTCCTAATATATATTACTTTGTGACTGTATTTAAACAGGTTGAAAATATGGTGCCGTTGCTATAAATTTTTCATCAACCGAACAGGTGTTTCCCAGAGTCCCTAACAGACTGTTTTACCTTCTCTAGATAATCATACTTGGTCGTTTGCATTCTACACGACTATAGCCCTGAAAAATGTTCGATTTGTACAAGTATTCTTGTAAATTGTTCCTATGTGTAGCACTAAAAGATACTTCTATGGTAACAAACAATATAATCCTACCTGCCCAGATTCCCAACATGATGATCAGAATGCCTTTCAAATAGCAAATTTCGTAGAGCTGTTTCACTTATCATCATAAAACGTTGTGGAACCGTTAGTACTGTCTATCTATCAGGTACGTACTTATTCAGTTGGAATAGAATTCGTTAGAAGGGTATGGAGTTGGTTAAATTCAAAGAAAATCCGCCACTAGTTTCTAAATCACACTACGTTCTGCTCTATTCAGCCCCTATCAACAGCTCTTTTCAAGCAAACCGTTAGCTCCAACCAGCAGATTTGCCGGCCGAACAAAAAATTCCTTATGCCGAGAATTTTAACCCGCTTGCGTTATTTGTTTCGTTTGAAAGCAGTTTCACCGTTGAGACGACTTCCTTGCTCCGATACGGATCAGGTCTGATTAGAACAGCTGTATCTTGAAAAGCTGTCGCCTCAGCGACTCGGTTTTATAGCGTATTATACTCGCGCGCATACATCTGAAACCTTTCGAGTGTAATACGTCTGCGAAGGTGCGTATGATCGTACAACAATTTCTCGAAAGATCAGACGTCGGGGCTAATGTCCAGGCAGAACACAAGCGAGGCTGCGCTGTTATCCTACAGTGCGCCGTTACCGTATGCGAGTGGGCAGATGTTATTCCTAGCAAGCCAGAAAGCTTGAAGCTGGAACAGTTAGCAGTTAATTCGGTCAATTTTTTGTTAATAATCACTGACCACTGAGAAGAGTGTTCGCGTTTGATACCCCCGTGTGATTCTTCAGGGCGTGCATCGAAAATATTCTAGTTTCTGAGGTGTGAGAACATGCATTATATGTTCGCGAAAAACGCACGGTTATCTTGCTGAAGAATCAAACGCGACAGCGGACGTAGAAGCTCGCTATATTTTGCATGGGCTTGGGCCACTGAGGCCGATTCACTGGAAACTATCACGGTCATATCTAAAGACTGTATTTTGACTAGTGCGCGGTCTATGAGGTTGTTGTGGCGCTGTATGTCAAACGATACGTTGTAATCTTACGCAGTTTTATAACATATGTCGCGTTTATGTCGAAGACCTTTACAGCGTATGTTTACTATTTGCACGTTCATAGGATCCAGTAAAACACATTTTTAAGGTTAGTCTCTTCGCAGACGTAAGTAGGTGCAAACTTAACAGATGGCTAATTTATTTTCTAGGACGAACGAATCAAAGACACTTGTACCGTGTAACTTTTGTGCATAACAAACAAGAACCTGTTAAGATAAAGAGCTACGACATTTCCATTGTATCGCATCAACGCATACATGCGTATACAGTGCCAAAAGCAAAGAGACGCTATGCTCGTACTATTTATATAGCTATACTGTATAGCTCGTACGCTAAATTTGCAATTTAGCGATGCGAAGCGTCACAAGAGGTACAGTGACGAGGCGTCATTGATAACGAAACATGCACCCTTCAGACAGCTGTAGAACACATACAGTAAGTAGTCTCGAGAAGTGGTTATTTTTTTAAGCGAATTACACGATCCATATGTAAGTCATCGCTGCAACTCGACGAAGGTGTAGAACAAGCGTCCTACGCAGAGCTTCACATTGAAAATGTGCATAATGTAGTCTACTTTAATTTCGAGCAATATGAATCATAGCACAGCAGAAATTAATATAGAAATGGCAAAACGGTGTCACGCAAAAAAGTTCTACAGACCAATTCCAACGGCTACATGGTCGAAAAACACTACCATAATATTGCTACGTCAAACACCCCCTAGTATCCCTGTCGCTTTCATTAAAGGAGTTGTTTGCGTTGGACTATACCTCTCTGCTTTCTAAACTTTTATCATTTTAACGTAAATACAATAGGTAACTTTTGTAGCGACGATGAATAAGTTCATGTGCCAGCAAGGACTTGTTATTATGTGTGCTAAAAGGATACTGCCTTAGTTGACTCGATGTTCAGGATAGTTTATTCGCCAGGGGCACCGAATCGATCCGATAGATTATTTTAGATTCGTTAGAATAAGGATTACTACACGAGTTTTTTTGACTTAAGGATTTGGAAAGGTTGTCTTGATGGAGAAACGATTTCGACAGGTAAATCAATTAGTACAGCGAACGATAAAATTCATCATGGATGCCAAGCTCACAGGATACTATAAGATAGGAAGAAGGCTATAGAATAAGATAGCAATGGTTATCACTATGCAAATGTTCATATTGATTATGTCTACGATTCACATTGCTATATTCAAAACCGTTCGTCTGTTTGCATCACTTGTGTAAACGAGACGTTAAATAGTTTCAACTCTTCATTGCCATTGAACGTAACGTTTGCTCCTAAACCATAAATTCTGCTAATCATAAGCGCCTTCGACTCCACACGTGCGCATGATTGTTTATAGCGTAGGCAAGAAACAAATCAATGTTCTGTTAAACGATGTGCCCTTTCAAAGCTGATAACGCTGAGTATATTTGTTATAGTTCTAGCGAATATACTTAACAGAGCCCAGAAAGCCGCAGGTGGCCCACACGGATCTCATCCCTAAAGCGTTCAATTTTCGGTTAACGTTTTGCGCAGTGCTGATCGGACGTGCGACTCAATACAGCCTTGCATGGAACTTCTGGTTTGGCAATATAAAGCTTATCTGAAATCAGCAGGCGCTGCATAAAATTTCAGGAGCTACCGCTAACCAGGTAGCTCAGTTAAGCCGTGTTCGAAAATTTAGCCAAACTATTGAGCTGTCATCTTTACCACAACAGATCATATGACTGTCGGGGCAGAGGGTGTCCTTCACGAGTCTGAAGGTCACTTGCTTTGTGATGTGTACTATGCATATTGTCACGCAAACGCTGTTCCATGACGCAAGGCTTTACCACATCGCCTTCGCCTGCTCCTAGTACACTCTACTGGCTGTAACTCTGTTCGATGGGGTGCCTTCTATTCGCCTATCTTTCTACCCAGGGTCCTGGTTGTCGTCTTCTCACTATCTATACCAGTCTTTACCAAATCGATTTTATCGCTATGTTCCTAATATTCCTCAATTCGCTTTTGGATCCAGGAGTTTCATTGATAGTGAGACCATGCTCTTCAAATACTTGGTCATTTCCATCTCGGATAGGCAATGCGCAAACAATGTGTTTATATGCCCTTCGTGCCGTTCATTGCATGTATGTCATGCGTTAACTCACTGCTGTCTACTGATTGAATGAAGGGCTACACTGTAGTAAAATGGCACTGGAACCCTGTCTCGCAGGAATCAATCTTCCATTGTAAAACACACAGTCCTTACATCTATCCTTCCTACATAACGATAGTTTATCGGAGTCCGTTTTCGGTCACGGCAACAATCGGGATACACGGAGGTTCCTCAGAAAAACAGCCTTCTCTTCGTTCACTCCTTCGACGGTGAACACACGTGAAGAAGTTGGTTATATTTGCAAGTGAAATCTGGACAATTTTCTGCTCCTTTGAAGTTCTCCAGGCTTTTCTTAACGGAAGGGCTAATATTACACATGATTTAATTATAAATGTATGAAGAGAAATGCAAGTATAATCTAACGGTATATATATAATATGAAATGACGAGTCATAGCTTGGACAATATTATCACACATGTTGGCCCTATATAGCTCGCGTTCTCCGCTCGTAAACTACAATAAATTGCCCTTGTCAAAATCAAAGCTTCGCCTATTGTGTAACACGTTGTCCATTGACGCGGTCTTCAGCTTGACGTACCTTCAGGCGATTTTTCAGGGTGGAGGTCAAAATGCCCTTCTTAGTTATATCGTTTTCCTCACAAGTCAGCGCCATTACTTCTCAGGATCGTAGCATAGCGGATTATTTGATTTCTACAATATAAACCCTCGTACGACAAATGTTAAATCTGGAGTTTACATGCTCGCTATGGAGACACTAAGAACACGACAAATTTGCAAAGGCGCCAATGAAAGAAACTTACGTCCGGCTGAGTTTTCGTAATCGTAAGCTGTTACTGCCCTTTGCGTAAGCAAGTTTCGACTTGTTCTCTTTCTGTAATCTGTTTCTAGTTAATGTATCGGCGTCTAGATAGCAGTCATCATCGTCGTTGATGTCGTATTTGCAGTGTGTACGTTAAACGATAGAGAGTGACATATTATACGCGTAGACAGACTGGCGGTGCGGAGGACATCGTCTTCGTAGGTGAAATATAAGGACACATTGACGACGATCCGAGAGCAACACACACAGTGTTAGCGGCTTGAGTCTCCAGAGCACAAGTTACGCAGCAAGGTAGGCCACACTGGTCTAATGAGAAGTGACTTGTAGTTCGTAAGCCGACATAAAATGAGGGTTTGGCATTGATAGTCACGGTGGCTGGGTCGCTATAACGAGCATGTCCTCTGACACTTGAGCAGTAGACCGCATCGGACGTGAGTTGAATCCACGCGACGAGCACCGGGCTAGAATGGTAAATAAGCCTCTACCGGACGAGAAAGAGAACTCTGACGGGGGATAGCCCGGACAAACCAGCAGGCGCCTTCCTCTGAGCTTGCCAGAACACTCTTTGGTAACCGACCGTTATCATCTAGACTTACAGCAATGACGTCGAGGACAACATATCCTTGGGAGGCGGCGGTGCAGGACAACAAAAGCGGGCTCTCTATGCACCTCGAAAGCGTAGAAGAGAGTCGTGAAGAGTTAAGCCAACAAAAAAAGCCGACAGCTACTCGCTCGCCCGATACCAATGATCTCTACTAACGAAACTGGTGAAGAACGGCGTTGTCAGTACTTTCGAGAAGCTCAAAGTACTATAGAACTGATGATGGTCTGGATAGAAGAGGTTTAAAGAAAAAAAAGGCACTTTGTTCTTTTTTTTATTTTCCCCTTGGATCACTGTTTCGTCTTGCTCGGCGTCGGTGTTCTTCGTTTCGTATTTCCTTCTATATAAAAAAAGGACAATGAACGCGCTCGAAGGACATAAACTTTCGGATGTGGCTGCAGTAAGTCTCTTAGGTAACGACGTTCAGTACGGTTACCTACTACCAGTGCACAAATTAAAATAAAAAAAAAGTAACCTCTGTAGAAATTGGAACAAGTTTATCGTTCAGGGGCTATATGAAATTTGTGACTGTTGAATCGTCGTGCTATTCTAGGTATTATTACCGAGAGAAACCAGTGAAAATTATACTACACACATGTATCCTGATGGTACATGATTATTTTAAATTTCTTTAAAATGACATACACCTGAAATGTGTTTTTCTGAGAAATCAACATGTCACAAATCTGAATATATTGCTCGAGGGATCATATTAATGGGGACCATTACACAATCTTCTCATAATAAATAAAGTTTTCAGCATGAATGAAGTTCGAGTACGCACACATACTCGCGACTACAGGTGCACGTACAGACCTTAGTTCATTTCAACAGCTGCATCGCTCGTATAAAGGTGTATATATCTATTAGTACACATTTTATACATTGTACACATTGCAATCGTCAACATTGCTTCCAACGAAAGCTTCCACTGTTATATGTATCTATTATCTTTCAATTTGTTAGAAGCATCTCTAGGGATTTTCATCTGAATGAAACCTGTAACTATCAGTGGAAAGCGTGAATTCAATTTATACGTAAACAGCCTAAACTCTAGTATTCGCCATTGGCCTGTCTGTCTTTCCGGCTGTTTCGTGATGGTAGTGGGAAGAATCAAGTCAAAGTGGTATATTGTCCCTGGCTGAGAGTCAGAGAAAAAGCACTCTCGGACAAATAAATAATACTAGCAACTTTGCCGGGAAAACACTGGAAGTTCATAAAATCATACAACTGACCTATAGAGCAGTCAGCAATCTATTATCCAATACTAAGCTGGCAGCGATTTTGAGTGGGAAAAATATTTTTATCTAACGTTTGTACTTGGCTTTTGTTCACAGGTCGTTTGTCAGTAACATGGCTCTATGAATCGCTAGCCGATGTCTGGTCACATTACATCCCTGAACAAAACCTCAAAACATTTCGAAAAGGAGGATTCTATAGCTATGATCTCAGTTCTACCCTGAGGGTCATATCCCTTAATATGAATTACTGTAATACTTACAACTGGTGGCTTCTGATTAACTCTACGGATCCCACAGGTGCGTATACGCGTCCGGTTTTCAGACCACGCTCGAACCCACTAGCGACATCAATGAGTGTTATTATGATAATACTTGCCTGAAAGAGCGCCATTTTTGTCGTATTGTACTTTGCTGAACAAAAAAAAAACATGACCAGCTTCGGCTGAAGACTAGTCGAACTTCTGATCAGTCTGCAGATCGAGACTAATTGTCACCGATGTGCAATTCAGTAGTAATACACGCATCTTCGCGTATTTGTATCTTGATCAGTATACGGTATAGTGCCAGGAGCGTTCACACTTGTTCCAAGCATACCAATGCTGAAGATATCTTCTTTTAATAAACACTCCACTGGCGGACAAACAGTTGTGTTCGTATGCTTCCAAGGGCCGGGAAAACAAGAACAACACTCTCGGCAACACTCAAATGTCTATTTCGCCAATGCGTCCGCCAACAGAGCAGTCTAATGCAAGAACATATATTATGGGTAGTTTCTCGTTTATTATATCACCAATACTGCTATGCAATGAAGTTTCTATTAAGAATTTATTGAATTATATCACTTTTTGCATCGGTCATCGGATAAACTCTTGATGAAAAGATCTCGCAAACGCTTGCTTCTTATCACTTCCGCCATACCTTCCTAGACAGGTGATTTCGTAGTCTGTCCTTGATTGCAACTGAACGGCCATATACCTTCAGTTACCCACGCTGTCGCAGCCAACGACGATGCGGCGCTGTTCTGCCGACGTTTCTAATGCCACCGGCTAAAAATGAGAATTACATAGACGGAAAATGAATGGTGGACGTACGATAGTTGTTGCCTGAATTGTTACTAGGCTTAATGAGAGCGCATTGCGTGCTGCTTTCCGATTTAGGTCTATTTGACTACTCGCGTCTTGTTTGGACAGAAGCGACGAAACTCGGATAGAAGCGAATTGCACTATTCCTTCTATTTTTTTCTTCGCTGTTTGGTCGTTTGTACTCTCTCAAAACTTCATGCCATCCTGTTCAAGAGGCCTCAAATAGTAATTCATTTAAACAACCCATGTCTCGCCGCATTGGGACAATTGACGCTGAACTGGGCAGAAACTAAATGATTATAGTATCAGTAAGCTAACTGGAGCATTACTTTGCCGTCCAGCTAGCCAGCCAGCCAGCCAGCCAGCTAGCTAGCTAACTAGCTAGCTAGCTAGAGCTTACTTTTTATTATTATGACATCATCAATTCACCCAGAGCGAAAGTGCGTTATTTTTTTCCACTAAGGAGAAAACAGTTTCTCAAATGCTTGTTGGCTCTGTTTCTGTGACATTCGTCCCGACTATTTACGGCACAGTTCACAGTATTACTTTGTTCTCTTCCAGCTTTTAGAGACCCCTCTTTTAGAACCCCTCTCTGTTCACAGCGCCCTATTGTCGAAACGATTTTCTCATATATGCTTAGGTATACGTTAAGCGGTCCACTTACATACATGGATATGTAGCGGACGATCGTTTGCCAGTAAAAACGCGTTATGACACATTTACAAACATTTTGAGATTATGTAGGAGCCGAACGACCACAGAAATCTATGATTGCGTCCTGTATCACCATATATACTGAGCTTAACGTTAGATTATGCAAAACAATGAGTCGGCGTAAACTTATATCACAGTCTATATTTGCTATTCTGTTTGAATTCTAAACCCTAACCAAGATTTGGCTCAACTAGCAGGTATTCATTCACTTACTTCTATCCTTTTTCTTCAACTTACCTAATTCATGCGGCTGCATTTGAGTCTTCCACATAAAATTACTTTAACCTTATGCTAGACTCATTGAAGTGTTTCAAAAAAATAGCCATTAATGTTTGCTCGCGCCTTCTCTTATAGATGAACATCATCTGTTCGATCTAATGGATCGAGTAATGGAGGTTAGGGTAGACGAGACGCGAGTTTTGCTGATCCTTCATAAGTCATCAAACACAGAGAACATTCCCATTTCGCCCCAGGGTCGTCATAAATCATTTATTGCAATAGTAACTATAATCGAACCCAGCAGAAACCATTCCTTATCAGTGTAATTATTCGGTAAACTTTGTACTAGCTTCATGGTATTGACGAGCTCAAAAGCAGATTGCAGAGTTTTTCGTTTGAGTCTGAAAAACGTTGAAGATACACAAGAAATGGCCCGATACTGAGTAATTTAAGCAGGCAAATGAACTGAGAATTAACGATAGGTTTAGAGGTTATTTCGGTCGGTCCTGTAACGCTTTGCTGAGGAAGATAAGAAAAAAAAACTGTTTAATTATAGAGATCAGGCTGGAGATAAGTTTCCCTGATCAGCAATAGTTGATTTATAACTGCCGCTGATGCGCTCGTTGTTAACCCGATCTTTTTCCACCCTCTGTGGCCATATTCGAATCACTTCTCTTGCCTAGGATAATTATCCTGAAAATATCCTAAAACGCATTTATATTAATACAAAGATGATTATGTTGACTTTTTAAATATTCACCTAAAACACTTGTGCCAATGATACCTGTAATTACATTAATCGTACATTGAGACCAATAGAAAAAACTGAGCCAGATTGCGCCTTCATTGAAATGATACAGTCAAAGACGTGCACGTTACTTTGACAAGCGGTGGCACACTGGTTATCCAGCAAACGCTTTAGGCGATCTTTCTCGTTGCAAGAAGATTTGATTGGCACCAGTCTAGTGTCTAGAAAGAATTAGTATGGCACACACTTGATGCTGGATTTAATCTGAAAAAGCAGATCTCTACATTTTGACGTGACGTCTGTGTTCCGTCTTCGTCTACCCCCAGGGGTTCAATTTTCATGAGGATGTTGACAAAGCAAACCTGCTGATTTCCTCAGGAGATTGCTATACTTCACATGGAAATCGTTACGCTTACAGAGTGTATAATAGAGCATACGCCAACGAATTTATCGCTATCGGGCTATTTTTCGAATGTAAACTGTTTGTGCTAGCACTACATACTTACTGATATGATGATACGTTATAAATTACCATGAAATTCATAACTCGGCTGCAATTTCGAAACTAAGATTATATATGTTCGGAATACCTTACAGACCAATTAAAATGGCTCACAAACCAGCTGCAGGAATGTGAGGATAAAGGCATTAAAGTTCATGTGATGGGACACATCCCGCCTGGCCAAAGCGACTGCCTTTCGGTGTGGAGCCGAAATTTCAACGATATCGTCAACCGCTACGAGAATACGATTGCAGGACACTTTTACGGTCATACCCATTTTGATGAATTTGCCATTTTCTTTGACAAAGAAAACACAACGAGGCCCTTTGCAACGGCCTATGTGGCTCCCTCGATTACTACGTTTTGCTCCGGTAAACCAACTTTCCGGGTCTATGATGTTGATGGCATCTACGACAACTCTACTTACCAGGTAGTCAAAGCCCAAGCTTTTCCAGCAAAAACAAATGATAACATAACGATGCATCATCACCTGAAAACTGCAGTGGCAAACAATCTGAGGAATTTTATTGAAATTGGTTGCAAGAGTATAACATCGTTAGCTGTGAAGGCATAAAAATGACATAATCAGCGTCTAAAAGCCCTCAAGACCAATAGTTGAGGCTCAGTTTAGGAGATGGCGAACTTACGAAGTACTTGTTCGCCAAATTCGACGAAAGCTACCACGTAAATGCAAACCTTCTTGTTTGGAAGCGTTACTAAAATTAAATGAATGAAACTTAAGAAATTTATTTGATTAAAGAATCTAGTTCTTTTGTTTTTGATCATTTCGTATTGCATTCAGATTTCCTCAAATGAAACCACTGAAGTCAGTGCAGGTGGGAACGAGACTGAAAGAAATCTTTACTACATAGATGGTCATCGCCTATGGCGACAAAGTACTTGGTCGCTATAGAAAACATAGCTCGACCAGCTGCGTAGAATGGATTAAATATAGAATGTAAAAAAATCAAAAACCAACAATCGACTCTGCCACAATTACTAACACAGAATAGTAAATGGAAATTGCTTAAGGGGCCCCCCACAGACCCAACATAGACGCAGCTGGCAAAGTGTGCAGGATCGAAGCATGCATAAACGCAAGTTCACAATGCAACGACAGTCAGTCTGCGAGCAAACTATTTTACCCAATGAAATTCCCCGCCAATTTTCTTTTTTCCTTCCGATGGCCTGTTTTTTCAACTATGCTCCAGCCTGTCTACATACCTTTGTCTGTACATCATCATCATTTTGAAGATGAGAGAACACCATAACAACGGAACCAAAGGCAGATGCTATCAATATTATTATTCCGAACTTCATAATGATCAGTGCGCTATTCATTGCAATATCCCTAAAACTGTAGCAAGATGATGACTCAGTCCAGGTACGGTGACGAAAAGCTAAATACTAGAAAACGTTGTATATAAATATTCTATGTGCAATTTCTTGCATGAATCCGGTATTGAATGTTTTCATTCGAATGTGCTATAATTTAATTTACTCCTAGCTATAATTAGTTGGACTATTGCATATTACGACTTGTTAAGGCCTATAACACAATTCCGTTGTAGGTTCTGGACATCGAGACTCACTCAATGAATCTGGAAGAGGCTAACCGTCATCCCACTGACATGTATTCTCCAACGTGGGACGTCATTCCATCCATCAAGCAGCACTACAAACTAGACTCATTGCGACCCGAAGCATGGGCGAAGTACGTTGAGCGTATTAGAGTAGATGAAGGCGCGTTCAAGGTACGTTAGCGGTCTTCAGCATCTGCAATTATCTCAGGCAATATATCTTGATATCCCGTAAGTAGTAAATGAATCCTTTCCTCTTTCCAATGTATTTCGTCACTCTTTAAACTGGTGCATATATATAAACACACATATAAACACAAGGATTCAGACGCAGCATATGACTCGTTCCTCGGGTCATCAGTAATTGAGTGATACTACTTACACTATAATATCTATGATCAAAAGGACTTTTTCGCCATGTACATGAAGCAGCTGCCAAATATAACCTACACCGAGGAGGATCGTAAGATGCTTCTTTGCCGACTACTTAGAACCAGATCGGAGATGCCGTGTCAACCCTAACCTGTACGTTTCGTGTCTTACGTCTGGTGTCGCCGTTAAGCCCATCCTAAACCTTCAAAGGGTTTTCGTTTGATGATAACCACCACGCGGAATTTCGAAAAAAATGAAAGAAACTAATACTGTCATGCAGTAGCTTATCTAGTATTTTGTGTATAAGTAACCATACAACATGTTACATATATATATATAGTATAGTATAGTTAGCATATAAACTAAAAAGTATTACATTAATAAAAGTACGAAAATAATAATAATGCTACCAAATACATAATGACAATTATTCTGTCATTTGAACTACAAAAAATCCTTACAAATTTACTTCTTGTATGAACCATTTTACCGGAACAGTTTCACTATTTCTTTACCTTTTACAAATAGAAATGTATAGCCACAATGTTTAAAAAAGGTTCTTATTCTTTTACGGTACTTGTGGCTAAACAACAACCGAAACAACATATTTTTTCTTGTCAAACGAAGCTGGCTCATATGCCTCCCTCGTTAAAAGAAATTATAATTCCGCCGTATTTATTTGAAGTAAAAAATAGTCTTCATTTGTCGTTAAAACTAGGTAAAAAATCACAATTTTAGAAAGCTGTTATTCTCTGTTATACCACCATTTTTACGACGGTAACTATATAGGGTTGCGTTGACATTCTTGACCGTCTGCTGCGGAACAAAGGTACGAGAAGTCTTTTGCCCACAATCGAAGGACTTTATGAGCTTTGTGAGCCATATTATCTCGCAAGTTGCGAAGCGCTATTTCAGTATCTTTGTACGCTACGCGATAATGTTTTTGAGAGCAGCCCGAGCCTTAAGCTAAACATGGTCGCCTGTTAATAGGCATTAAAAATATGATTTGCCGTTCACTTTAGAATTTACTAGATCAGGAGGTCATAGCTTCAAGTCCCACCAACTACATATACTACACAAAATGTGAATCAAGAAGTAATTTTTACACCGTAAAAACAGGAAAAAAATCGGATAGGTTTAATTTTACGCTTATTGCAAATTCTTTCAACCGTTTATACGTCATGTCAGCATTAATTCCATGACCTCACGAATACGGCGTTTCACCTCATGTATTGTTTTTGTCGCTATTTGAAGCACATTGTCCTTTATCTCACACTGACTCATGAGCGTACATCGAAACGGGTCAAATTATCGGGTCCTAGTGACCACTTGATGTTAAGCACCGGGAACATTGTTTTGAGCAAACTGATTGCTTTATGTGGCAAATTGCCCCATCCTGCTAAATCCTATGCACACCAATGCTCTCATTTCATTCCATAGAAAAATGTACCCTTTAATAGGTTGATCACGACGTCACGTTAAGGGTGCTGAATCACAGTTTCGTACCATAGCGATATTTTGACTTGTTCCTTCGGTTCATGGTCTCTCTCTCAGTTACCCTTATCTGCATGGAGCTCGGCTTGCTCAAGGCAAGCACTTCAGTGCTGACTTCGTTAGTAAGAAATGTCATCCGTATTTATTTCGATACTAAATTTTTATGAAAAACTATCGCTGCCATCCAAATTGTAGCGTTTATATTGGATCGTTTACAATACTATAACTCTATAGGGTGTTTCTCGTTGTGCCTTTAGAAAAACGAGGGGAGGAATACTTAGATTTAGCCTATTCTACATGTATATATATATTAAATTTACTTTTTTTGCGTTGGTTTTGGCACAAACTAACAGATAAAAACCACTGGTTGATAGATGAAGATAAAAACTAGACAAATTAACGAGTTATATTTCTCTCTACAGAGATAGTATGTCCTCAAATACAATTCACTAGGGTGAAAAATACGGATATCAATGTTTCAAGTTTCTACAGCAGATCACGGATCTGTGAGGTATATTCTAATATACCTCACAGATGGCCCAGTAGTTTTCCAGATTTCGCTACTCAACATCAGATTTACATATTATCGAAATATTTCATTACGGACATTGTATAACAATGTACGCTTTTCGTTTAATAAAATTCCAGGTATCATCAGAAAGCCATAGTAGGACGCGAATTTCTCATTTTGAATAGTGCTAGGGTTGATTTGACTAGTAACACATTGGTTAGCAAATCATTAAGAAGGTAAATATAAATTATAGTACGCTCATAATTCTTACAACTTCTAAAAAATAGACAACTTCCGTTAGAAAACCTAGTAACTAACCCGACGGTCCATTATAAGTATCTTGTGCGGGTACAGTATGGCAAAAAGATGTACGTCGAAATTCCGTAAGTTTTTCCCCACTATCAAATTCTACGTTAAATTCATCTATAATGATATTGATTTACGACACGGGTAGTGATATTTAGGTGCAGGGTTTAGCTAACCGTCGTTGTGAAACGGGGTCAAAAACGTTTGCCAGCCAGGCCGTAAGTAGTTTAATGCATTGTACATAATAAATACCGCGTGCTTTAGAGGGTCTTTTTTTTTTTCTCTCTCTCTGCGCAGGGTGTTTTCTGCAAAGCGGTCGGGCTCTAATGGCCTCTCTATGTTGCAGGTCTTATACCTAGTATGAGCGTTAGGGATCCTATTAGATAGTTGGCTTCGAGGACGAAACGGGAATGAGTCAGTGGCCGGGTTCAAATCGGAGTGTCCAAGCTATCACGGGGATGGTCTCTGGCGATATGAAAGCGCTAGAACAGATGCTCTCATGAACCTCATCCATAACGATCGACTTCGCCCCAGAATATATAAATATTTTTGATGCATACATTACGTAACATAAATACTGTACATATATTTTAGTAGTAGACTTTCAAATGGCTGAATGCAAATAAGTGATTATCAAGTAAATATACCGTATTCAAATAAACAATACGTGAAAAAAATGTTATAAACAAATGCAGGCGACGGCAGGGTAAAAAAAAAACTCCGAGAACTAAGGTGGATAAATTTACCCGAACCCTCCGATACAATGACCCTTTCGTTTAAACATAAGTACACCTTGGCTTTTGGTTACACACTACAATTGCTTATATAAATGATTTATAGAGAACTCTTCAGACACGTAAAACAGCCATTATTTGCTTCGCCTTCCTCAGAGCTATAATTATCGTAATGTGCTTTATTTTTATCTCTGTATTTCCTTCTTATTAGCAGCTGTTAATCTATTCTTTTTGAATTCATGCTGATATGTTTTGTTGTAAAAATCATACAGAGGCCAATGTAAGTGTCAAGTCTCGTGACAAAATTTCGATTCAAACAATGCCCCCAATAAGTCACATTCGTCATTGATGGGCATTTTTTATATGGGCGGTTCGGTACCCATAAACAAAGCGTATAATTATAAGCCTTAAAGGAATGATATGAACGCACGATAACGTAAGATAAAAAGCTCTTTATGCATGGACATACACTTAAAGCACAGCCACGGTGTTTAGACAGTCTAGGTCTTTTTGTTATCTATTCGTCATTATAAATTTTTTCGTAGACTAAATGCGAAACGGCGAGCAAGCATTTTCCCCTTTTGAGTCTAAGTGCAACGTTTATCTTAAGGGGCCACCAATATGCTGACTACTTCATCACTTCAGTAATATTATCTTACGACTATTCCGGTGAAGTATATATCCGAAAAATGGGCGTTTGATGAAAAGTACATTCTGTTGTGTGTAACCCATGGATATTATGTTTAAGGATAGCTTATGTACCCGTTATAACCAAACAGAAAAAGTAAAGTAGGTTAATTAGTTATTTAGGACTAAAACATTTCTGCATTCAAACACAAATCAATATTTATTGGCTTTATCTATAGCTTTTCTAAAAGCGCGCTTTTTTTTTGTCAAATGAAAGTTCATTTTAATTATTCAGATCCACTCGATCTCTTTTTTTTTGCGTTTACTAGCAATTAAACGCAAACAGCTCCCGCTCGAGGAGCGGTTGAATGAAAAAAATCATTCTAAATAATGTTTGCGTTACTAATTGAGGCAGCTGAACATTGAGACAAGTTCTTATGGCCGCTTTGAAATTTTCCAAGCGAAAGTAAAATGAAACGTGTTGTTTGTCAGCTAACAGTAATAGCAGGATCCCCTTTTACCACTAGCATCGGTAATCAGAATGAGAATCTAGACGAATCACATACGAAAAACCAACATATGGCACAAGTCTGATCCAAGTCACCCGCGGGAAATGTTCCTGGCTGATGCTGCGGGGTATAGATTTTGTCCCACTATGGGCGCGATGAAAGAAGATATTTATCTGTAATTTTTATAGACGCAGGGTCAAAAATGTTCAAAGCCTTATTTTGCTTCGTTTAGACTTGCCTGACAGAGGGGTGGTTAAAGGAAAGCAGATATTCTGTTGTACACACAATCTGTGTGGAAAGCACAATCTGATTATCTATGTTTTATGAACTTGTGTTTAAGTGACTAACAATCTTCAGTGCCTTAATGGTTGAAACTTTTCCTAGCCATCTTATCGTGCAGATGCATGAGAATTCTGCTATACATTTTAACATACGTTCTATGATCCTCTAAAAAGTCACTGGCTCCGCGGATGAACCCGAGCATGGCTTATGACGAAGAAACTTCGACTCGGTGGTAAAGACCACTAAACACCTGGACCGTTCTTTTAATTCGTCCTGGTAGCCAGCTGACTTAATGCCCAGTTACGATAATCTCGTTACCTCAACGCCTTTCGCATCTACAAATTGCCTGTATAAGATGTCACAACAAAAACATATATTGGATATAACAATTGCTTTAATATAGTATTACTTGTCTCAATTACATGTTGCTATTCCTCGTCAACGATAATGAACGTTATTGCGAAGTTGCCTTATAAATTGTCTTCTCGCTAGTCGCGCGACGAGGTACAATCACTATTATTTAACATAGCAAGCCTTTCTACCCTGATCACCCAATAGGCTCCTTTTTTCTTTAACTTTCCTCTGTACCTTTAAAATTCATTATATAGGCAATAATTGATATAAAAGTTGTTCTGAAAATGAAAACATTGAACAGACATTCAATTTATACTAGGTTTTCGATACTTTGATCTCCTACGCGTTCTAGTTATACGTGTGATTCGGTCGTTCCGTTCCGTTGCATAACTGTTATCAGAGGTTCATGTCGGTAAGATCTTCCGATGTCAATGTCCTGACTGAATGGTAGCTTTAGAGAAAAAAGTTTTTCCAATCTACCCTGACGCGGTTTCTGTTTAGCAAACGCTTCTTCTCAACAAATATTTTGGGCTTGGTTCATTTTCTTTATTCTGTTCCGGTTATATTTATTCCCATTTTTGGGAAAAATTAACTGCTTCACAGAAAAGTCCACAACATACCTCGCATCAGTGCCTTCTAGTTTGTACTTAAATACGAATTAACAAGCTCATCGACTCGCAGAACTGCAACTCTTCAACTACTTGCCTAATCTAATTGAAATTATGTGTATATATTTCCTTTAACACATTTGTCTGTTTACGATAGTCTAGGGGTATTTGTTGCGGTGGAAATTTCACATGCCTTATACAGTAACGATCGAATGCCCTCACAACCTGAACCCTAACAAACGTCGTCAAATCTGTCATGGAAACAACATAACCGGTTCGATAGCTAAAAACACTTTGTGTACCCTTTACCGTTGATCTTTTCTTAAAATCAAAAAAACGTTACAGGCATCAACACTGGTAAATGTACTTGGATCTTTTCAATACCTTGTCTAGTGGGGTCCGTCAACGTTTTTGGTCGTTTCGTCAAAAAATGCTTTCACCGCTGTTGTGCTTTCGAGCATAGTCTTCCAAGCTCTGACTCTGCTCAGTTTTGTGACCCAAACAATTTAGTTCGCACTATTCTAGAAATTCGAATGAATTTGTCGCATTAAAACAGAACGCAAGCTGGGTCATTTCGCAACGCAGTTCCCCAAAATAAAAGAAATATCCGGGTAATGGCGCGTCACATTGGTCCGGCGGAGGACCCAGACATTCTGGGGCAGATACTGCAGAGATGTTATTATAGAATTAGATAATTGTTGTTACGTATCCTGAAGATTCTTTTCTTAAATACACATGGTTAACATTTGGCAACATTTTGTTTCTTGCAAACTTTTTTTAAGTGGCGTTCAACTAACTACCTTCTGCTCAACAGTAGTATATATCTACTTGAAAATTAAAGATGCATTGAAATAAATAAAACGATATAAATTAACATATATTTATGCTGTGTAAACCGTTTTATATTTTTAACCATATTTGTCATAAACATGCGCTTTCTTAACGTACACCGGGGACATTAAACGCGTAACCTACAATTTACATCAGTGTTCCCAGTTTTACGTTCAGTATCGCCGTTAAGCCTTGCCCCAGACGGGTGTGTCTCAGCACAAATCATTCATTCAAAAAACATACGCCTCCAAACCTAGGCCACTTCCTGCCTCTCTAGGCTTAATAGACGTGATATCTCGAGAGGCAACGTATCTGCCTGCTGATCCTCTGGGCGCGTTGTGGTCTAGATTCGAACCGGAGAGTGTGCACAATGCGTTTCGTATTGGGAGCCAGCCGCCTAGTGGAAACCTAACGGTGATTCCAGACGTGTAAAACCCAAAACACGCAAAGGCGCAAAAGACGAATGCGCCGTCATTGCACGATCATGTCAATTGCAGGAAACCGCAGTGCAAAGACCTCCAGCTACGTGATATCGCACATCAAAGGTATACAAGGTTACAAAACAATTTTTTAACCTCAACAATAACGGAACTATTTTGCTTCGATTCTTAGGTATAGTTAATGAGTAGATTAAATAAGTAAGGGGTCTTATGGTATAAATATTATACCTCGCTAACTATTAAAATTTTACTTTCTTATCAAATGATTAAACGATCGATTATATCTTTTTAAGAAACTGCGAAATGGACCAAATATTAGCTATACAATAAGTATTGCGACAGCCGCCCTAAACTAACCTCACCTCTCTATTAAAACTAAATTAAGACCATTAAGAGAATTTTGCAAAAATCAGATGAGAGCAAGATCTGGCATTCCATTAAAATTAGCTATAAAAGTTTCCTCAAGCTTCACCTGATAACTAGAGATGTGTGTTGTATGGTGTTGCCATAATGGAGGATGACGCCATTTCGGTTCCACGGTTCCTGTTGAATCTTGTTAATGACTTCTTATAATCTTTTTCGTTGTTGGCGTGTTAGGCGTGTTCTTTTCAATACTACTAAACACACAGAATCGGTGCGATCTTTGCCACGAATTGTAGAGCTCAATCCCTGCTGTGGCTATCCTTTTGGAGTATTATAGTCGTATGTTACTTACGTTTTGTCACCGAAGATCAACCGCCTCCGAAGTAGCCTGATTCTTTTGTCAAGTTTTATAAGTAGAAACGTAATCGGGTAAACTCTTCCACATCACCCCGTGTGCCACTCAAGCATCGAGCTTCTTTTTTGTGCCAGTTTCCTTCAAGTGGTTTAAAATTGTCTGGTGGCGAATGCTTAACTTATTGGCGATATCGTGGCTGCTTATCGTGCCGGTTTTAGTTAACTTTTATCAACTTCTTTCGTAAATGGTCGAGGAATGGAAAAATAAAAACTATGTTCTAGCTCTTTCTTCCGGTAATGAATCTTGATCATATACAGCATACCTTTCCCTATGCATCTTTGCCTATAAAATATAGCAATTTTTTTTTCTGGAAACTTCACTAATATTCAAGCCGCCCTATCTTGCGTTTGCACGAAAACGTTCCAACACATCCATTACTGTTGAATCTCAGCTTCTAAACGACACCAGCTTCTCGTGTCATTTCATTCATGTGTTTTTAAAGTTTTTACTTTCGAAAAACGATCAATGCTAATTTCGACAAACCAATATATATTACAAAATGCGTTCATCTGAATATTATATCCGGGAATAATAGTCATAAATTATTAAGGCAGAGCGTAAGATGATGGAAAACTATATTGATTTATGCTTTTTGTACATTCTATCGTGTACGTGCAAGCAGTCTCAAAGGAGCTTGCACGTAGTAATAATTACTATGTATTCAATGTTATTAAAATTGACTCTATTCTGGCACTCGTTGGAAGTAATCCTCAATTAAATGGTTGTATCGACCTATTTATAGTAGTAGCATCATTAATTAATTCTTTTTAGGCTAAAGATTGAGCTGGCAAGTTTTAGCTATTGTTGGCTCCGTGCCAGCAAATATTTTACCAACTTTATAACTATATTAAACTGATGTATTTTATGTTGAAACGTCAAAACAGCAAACCTAGTTGCTTAGCTTCGCTGGGCTGTATTTGGAGAAAGGTTGCGGTCGCGTGATATGCCTTCATGCAGAAACTTAATTTCAAGTTCCCCTGATAATCTGGTGACGTATTTCGGAGCAACTTGACATGAAACTCTAGAACCATATTTTGAAATGTGGTTTGCATAGAACATGGTTTGCGTAGAAACTGCTTTTAACAACATCCTTTACACGGCTTGTAAAATCTTCACGTTGCGAAATTTGTTGGTATAATTTGATAAACTATAGATTTCATCAAGAAGATTACAGGATCCAGACAGTTCTACATGATCTAAAACAAAGCTGGCACAAAGATGTTAACTTGATGATCGTAAGGGATAACGCATGGATTGCGAAAGCAGATATGACTCGCCCAGATAGCGACCTCCTGTTGAATGATCGACTACAGGAAACAGCCAGTTAGTCAATGTCTGATGCGGGTCTGTTCTCCATGGAGAAGTATAACATGCCTACGTATATTTAGGGACAGCACGGACTAGCTAGTAGGAATTAAGGGATCGAGTGTCACAGATAAACTGGAAATATTGGGCTAAGATGGAAAAGGGGAAAATCGAAACGAAATTCCCACCGAACAGGAAGCCAAGTTACGTCTTGACATAAAAGCCCCAAGAGGTTGAACAAATAGTTACTGCAGCGCACGATCAGCAAATACTGCATCTCTGTAATGGAGATGTTCACAACAGTCTGTAAGTCCGCGATGACTTCCGCACAGCTCATGGTCGACAGACAAAAGCTTAAAATTTAATTTAAGACAGCGGTAGAAGCCAGAAAACGTTATAAGAGCGACGGCAAGATTTTCACGGGGGCTTTGAAGGGTTTCAACGAAGAAAACTCAACTGACTGCACCAAACACGAACTGACCTGAACAAGGAAATTAAGCGGAATAAGGAAAGAGGTCTTAAGGGCTCATTGAAAATGAGAAAGAAAGCCATCAAAAACGAAAAAAATAGGAAGCAATGAGGGTCTAGGTGACTAATGAGTTGAGTACTAAACGAGGTTATACAGGCAAGTGGAGGAATAGAGCGACAACAGGATCCCTATGTATATTCTCGGACACTGTAAAACACCTGCTAGCCAGCTATCCTGAAACCTTCAGACAGGTTACCATCGCACAAAAAAATGGACGAAATGAAGTGCTTGTGAAACGAGGCTGGTGTACCGCTTTGACCATGGAATTGACGCATTGCTCCATTTGGGACCAACCTTGCAGAAGTATCGTCTCCGACGCAGTGCTCAGACGGGTTTTGCCGAACAGAGTGATCACAGTGGTTCATGTAAACGATCCAACGTTGGAGAGCGCTCCCTCTGAAGTAATTTTGCCACACTACAGAGCAAAGCGGACCTAGTGCTACACAATGTAAATAGCTCTATCAGCACGTACCAGTTTAAACCAGCACCTAAGAAGGCAAACGGTATACTACTTATTAGACAAACTCGCAGAGAGGCTCAGTAAACTGAACTCGGGGGGTGAGAGGCTGGGTGGAAGAAGGAGGAAATTAGTTTCCTCAGTGGCTTTGTCAACCGTTCCCTTCTGGGAGAAAAGCTATAGAATAAAAAGAATCGAAGGGAAACGCAACGGTTGCTCCCTCTTCGAATAAGTAGCGCATTTCGAACCGCTACGACCTTTGCTGTGAGTGCTGTTGTACATCATGGTCGAGGGACGGGATAGATGTTTATGGATCGGACGCTTCGCATGATAGATTAGGGATAGCATATTTACTAGTTAATCTTAGCTAATTTTGTTAACACGTTGTCATCTGGACTTGAATCTGGGCATAGGTACACTTTTTTCCGTGTTAGGACCCAGCCATCTGATGGAATGCCTAACGGCGACACCGAGCGTAAAGTTTGAAACATAGAAAGATCAGACGCCTGCTCGAAATAAGGCTAGGCAAAACACTTTTGAAATGTTCTAATAGGAGTAGGCATGCGCAACAAGCATCGCTGTCTGAACCGAAAAGTTGATACCGGAAATCAAAAAGTTGTCTGCTTGCTTGCCCTAGGTCCCCACTAGATGACAATATACCTGAGAGGACTTTCGTAGATTAAAAAGAGAAGCCAAGTAGCTTATGAATCGATTAAAGGGCTCGTCTCCTAGGACACTGCCCACTTTCTGAGGAGGCCAAAAGCAAAGCTAAATAACCCATTTAGCGTTGACGCTATAGTGAACTGTGGCGCATCATGGCGAAGGGAGTTGCGCAATAATCTACGACTACGTGACGAGAATTCTAAAGAGCAGGAGCGAACGACATATGGGCAAATAGTAGAGCTTCCCGAGCCCTGCATCGAATGAAATAAAGGCTCACCCCCTGGAGTCGAACTAGTATCAAGATGAGTAGACACGCAAAGCTGGCCACCTTCGTTAAAATGTGTGTATCAAATGATCAAAAAAATATTGACGTTCTTTTTAACTAAATGAACTTTGAAATCACATGGTCAGTGTAGTATGCGCCACGTCGACGTTGTTGTCGTTGGAAGGCTGAAATTTGGCGATGATAGGAGTACCAATAGCATTGGTAGCGTACGACGGAATGCTTTGGAAATGACTGAAGTGTCGGCTACGTTTTTGCGATTGCGTTAGTGTAGAGGTACGAATGTGGTTGAAGATTTAAAATAAAAAAATATTTACATTTTTATGTTTGCTTGAAAACCGTCAATATGACAATATAGACACCGAATAAATATACGCTCGTGCAACAATTAATAGTACACAAACAGTTGGTACAACTAATCTGACTCACTGCGCGCTAAATACTCGTGTATTAGCTGAGGTCAAATCGGACCATGATCTTAACAATTGCGCCTAGTCAATATTGAAGGGTATTATATTAGATAGTAAGAGTTTAATACTTACCCTTGGCAGATTGAGCATAATAAAATATCGAAATTATAAGGAAATTATAGAGCAGGTACAATGCGTACTTCCAAGTGCTTCTCATCTCGTTAACGTATAGCCGTAAATTATCTCACTCCGACCTCGGATACAAATAGTATTTGCCCAATTTCTCAGACGCGCTCCCATATCTCACAATGCTATTAATTTCATTTAAATGGCTCTCTTGCGGAAGCAGTGTGAACATTGTTTTCTTGTTGTGATGATGCAAAAGGCGATGCACAGAATCCTTTAGATGAAGGAGTCTTTATTTCCAGCTGAGCAATTCCATACTTCTCCAGTGGTCAGAGAGATAATCGTGTTCAGTTCGATCGAAGCGCCTTAAGTAATGGATGAACGCAGCGATATCAGCCAGCCTATTGACACGATCTAATCTTTCAATTTACGTGATGATAAGCTGATGATGATGATTATCGAATAGGTAAAAATTCAAGATTTTAGCACACGATACGGTGAAGACTATGATCTCATTTAACGTTGATGGCAAACAGCAGTCTAATGGCACAGATTTTTTACCACTATTAATGTTACTAAAACGACTTGGTGTCAATACGAGGACAGCGCCGACAATGATTTCCGTTACTATTATCGCCGATAGGGCAATTATAGTTTGTAGTCGTTGAAAGGTAAATAGTTATGACCTCACCCGTTACACGAACGAACGGGTGAGGTCATAATAAGCAACCAACGGCCAGGCGTTCTGTTGAATCAGCTAGCTGCATAGACTTCACTTGAAAATGAACGGAAGGGCGAAATCGCTACATCTAACTTTTGGTCGTCTTAGGTTGTTTCTTTTCTAAACATGAATAGGATTTCGATCTTTTAATAAGCGTAGAAAAATGACAGTTTATAGAGCAACTGTTCTTCTAAATAGCCAGTCTAACCGAAATACACGACCTCTTCTATAAACCTAGGTCATGAACTTAATATCTATTCATATTCGTGCAGGTTACGTCCTTCGGACCGAGATAACTTACAAGGGATCAATCAGCCAGTGCATAGAAATACCACTTGAAAAACCTGGCCATTTCATCGTAGCCAAATTAAACTACAACTTATGAGCCATAGAGCAAGGACAGAATACAGGGGGAGTAGCATTCTGATCTGGCTTTATTTCCGGGCCTCAAACCAATGACCGCATTTCTTTGTTACCTATACCTTTATTACCACATTACCTAATACATTAACGTTTGCAAAAATTAAGTAAACAAGATGGTTAAATGGTCAAAAGAAGTGGACTAGATACGTTTGACTACGTCTTTGTTCGACGTACGTGAAATAGACCAGCGCTATATATACATACGCATCGACCAACCATTAGGCCGTCCCAGGCTGAATGAGTTAATGAAAGGCGCCAGACCAGACTGATTCAGACGTAATAGCAGAAGATAATTATACCGTTCATCTTTTTCTATTATACTTACTAGAAGAAGATCTATATATAATTCGAAATAAAAATAACAAAACCGAAATGTTTAGCGACAACGAACACTTAAAATTATTTTATTCGGTCATAATAAAATCGTAATAGAGGGCTCACTATCACATCCTTAATAGCAGTACTCTTAAATGTTATCTTGGTAAGATTATTCGATTAGTATTGCGTTAATATATTAAAAGAATTAGCGGTGGATACATGATACCGGGCCAGCCGGAATCTTCACCCAAATCTTCTAGAAATCGTCTCCTGTACACCCAGCCTATTAAAACTTGCCATACGATTTTGTTTATCTCCGTGCCTAAACATTTCCAGAAAGATCACTTGTACTAATTCGAATAATTCACACGAAACACTGCAGGATCGGCGACCTATCAGAGTAATTTTTACTAAGAGATTTGTGTTAAATTGTTTATGCTAAAAATAAACACGCGAACATAACCGTGTAGATGTTATCACATCAAGCAACCCAACTTTAACAACGTACAACTGTGCTGCAACAAGTAGCTTATTTGTAAACGTATGTAAGGCTCATGTTATATCGTACGTAGCACGGTTACAAACGTTGAAAAAACAATGCGGTACTTATTAATATCACAGAACAACATAGATAGGAGTTGTTGTTGTTGTGACAACATCTAAACAGCAAGAAACCCTTATCTAGACATAAACAGCTGCGGTCAAGCCTACGTATTTCATAGCACCTAAACCATTACTATATATGGTTACTTAAATTCGTTGCCATAGAACAAATCGTCATAGCACACGCCCATGGAACGTTCAACATTAGCTTTTGAATCTTGTCGAAGACGTGAGGACATGCTATAC
The DNA here is from genome assembly GCF_002532875.2 of Varroa jacobsoni. Lineage (NCBI taxonomy): Eukaryota > Metazoa > Arthropoda > Arachnida > Mesostigmata > Varroidae > Varroa > Varroa jacobsoni. The sequence continues at coordinate 254,587 of NW_019213680.1, forward strand.
CTATGCTAAATTAGACTCTTTGCCGTTATGGACGAAAACTATGTTAACAGCCAGCTGACCCTCTCGGTCAATCGCACCTTTCTTTTGCTTCGTTCTCCTTCTCCTGTTACCTTCGTCCTCAACTTTGATATACCTGTATATAATATTATCAAACTACCCGTACTTTGAGGCCGCTCAACTCTATTGGGTAACGTTTCACTCTATATATCGCTTCATCTCGTTTTCGTTAGAAGCTACAAAGATGTCAGCTTTACAGCGTTACACGCTGAACAGTGGAGCTCGAGACGCTCAAGCAGCATTATTATTAGAGCAGAGAGTCAACGGCATTTCTACTGTATTAAGCTAATGCAGACCATGTAGGACCCGCATTATAGAGAGAGCGAAGTACATTGTTGAGTTGAGGAAGATAGTTTTCCTCTATTTAATAGCAGGCAACGTGAGATTTTCCCAGTCGCAAAAAAATATCGGTAATTGGCTCCAAAAGCGAATGTCCAGGCTACGTCCTATTTTGTCTAGGGTTCACTGGCAATATCGCTAACATCAGTAAATAGCTAAATGTAGGAGAGGCAATCGGCACATGTCCACTTTTGAAACGCTATCAAAAACATTGTCGAACGGTTAGTTTATTGTTTTTTTTTCGCCTTTCATCGTTAGTAAGTAATAAGTTTAGTATCAATATAACTACGTTGTATATATCTATGTAATTACACGATATCGTCTCATTTTTTGCCTCACGAGTCGTATTAGTGGGATGATCGTTGCTATGCTATCGTTCTAAAGCTTTGCCAGATCGGAAGGAAAGTTTAGCTTGTTCAATGTGGCCCAAACTACTAGACAAGAAAACCTCTGACCAGCCACCAATCTCGCCTGGCTAGTAATCCAGCTTTAAGTATAATAGCAGTTCTGAACAGAGCAGAAAAAGTATTTCGCAAAAATTAAAACATCGTCACTTAGATAGTTGCTTTATCGTGCATCCAGAACCACATTTAATCAACATGGCCCGATTTAGCAAGAACAGCCGTCTTCAACGTACAACAACAAAAACGATTACGTTAACATTGCCCCTAGAACCGACGTTCTGCGAATTTCTCCTTTTCCATCTTAAGCACGCGTTCAACTTTGTGCTCACCGCTATTATATGCCCCTCGAATGTTGCCTGTATATTTGAAACTATTCATATCATACTCTCTCGTCGAAACTTGCTTTGTTCCCCAGCCTCCTCTTCTCCGTTCTTCTAGCTCCCGAAAGCTGCCAGAGATTGCTAGCCCTGGCGAAGCATCCCTAAAAACGGCCGTTTCCTTTAAGGTATAATCACTACGGAGGTAATTTCCGTATCAGCTTAGGCAGATGCAAACACATATACGCGCACCTTGGTAACACGTGCATTTTGGTAGCACGCGCATGCGTACTAAAACTATCATACTTTGTACAAGCAAACGTATTCTTCAAATAAATTGCTGTTAAAAAGAACAACCTGCAATAATCAGCACATATCTCAGCTAAACTACATCTACCACGCATGGTCATACATATAAGACGCCCATATAATGATCATCAAAATGATACCTTTTTTGTATTACTATTGCTACTGCTGCTGCTGCTGCTGCTATCGGTCATTATTGCGAATCTGTGATTCACCTTCTAAGAGGCAGAACGATGAAAACTTTCCTCATGTCTTCCACACAGGTGTTTCCATCCAATACGCATCACCGAGCCGCTATAAAAAAACGCCAGCGTGCTACTACATAATCTTGAGCTAGTTATAAATCTGCTATTTATGATTAGTGCAGATAAATCGAGTAACGGACTCAAGTAGCAATTAGAATGATTGTTATATGTGCCCGATACAGAATGATGGCGTATAAGTTGAATAACTATAGTGCACTGCAGCGCTTCCTACCGCCCAAAAGGAATTATTTCTAATTTTTTTACTTTTTTCATTGCTTTAGATCGCCGCCTCTCCGATCGCAGTCATCGCTGCAAGGCGTGCATAAGAATGAGCTAATTTCCGGCCTGAGGTTAGCTCGTTTGTTTTGGGGCGTTGTTACTTTATCTATCGATTGCCCATATATCTTCGGAGAAATGATGATTTTTGAAACCAGGATTCTCCCTCGTCTCCCAGTAGCGATTGTTGTACACCCAATTTTCTTCCCCGTTTGCGTCAAATACCTTCCTATCAAAAACAATGCAAAGAGTACAACAGTGGCAGTATTTCAACGTTAGTGTTTTGCCGTACGTATCGTCGTTCACACATGATAAGAACACAAGGTATCTGTTTTCACGTGAAGCTTTCAACTTCATACTTATTTTCATACATACATATTTATTAGTATTAATGTTAATCGATGCACTTTAATATAGTATAACGAAAAAAGCTTTAGTAAAACACTTTTCGTAAGTGATACTTAATAATAATAACTAATGGTAATTTTATCTAACCTTCCACTACTAACTAATTACACTTAAGAGCTGTCATGCTAGTTACCTGAACCACATTGGGTAGTATTCCTCACCACGCTCCTCTCGTATTTTTCTACGTTCTCTCTGTGATTGTTCCAGCCGGGCTTTCATTGCTTCTGCTCCATCTATATCGCCGTTTTCGAGTAACCTCTGGTCAGGCCTGAGAAGGGTCCATTTTGAAAAAGTACAGCGTTAGACCTCTATTGAAAGTAATAATGAGTGAGATTATTGCACATGTTAACATACCATTCGGACACTGGATCTTATCACAAATAGCCGTTTGTTCGCAATAGTCAATCTTCTTGAAGTAGAGGTGCACTTCAGCGCACGAAGGTGTTTTCTAATCAGTCGTTCAATGCTGATCTTCCTAAAGATAATTTCATGTAATATCTTTGTTAACTATGGATGCGAAAGGAAGTGTTTAGGAGTGCAGACACAACCCAGGCTATGTAACCCAATTAGTATAACTGGCAGTTCATCAAATCGCTCGGAGAACGCACCTAAAACGCGTATCGGTCGGTGGCAGAATCAATTCTTGGCCGGGCTGTAGCTCGTTGAGTTGCATGGCAAAACGAGAAAACCCATAATAGAGCTCATAATCCTCCGGCATCTGCCCAGGTCGCCAAACGCAACGGGCCGTGGACGCTACTGGCCCGCAGTAGATACCTTCCGTCCATTTGCCCATTAAGTGGTGAACTGGATTTTTCAAGCCATCCAAAACTGAACCATAGACCTCGTGCTTTTTGTCTGACCAATACGATGCCTAGAACACGAAAAAGACGAAGACAGGATCGAACATTGCGCACAAGACAGAACTAGGAAAAATGATAGTTGTCAAAAAAAATTAACTATAGGTACAAACAAGTTATAGCTGTTAAATTGGACGAAATTGTGATTTGCTGAATTCAAGCAGTGTCGTAAACTACAAATACAGCGTTTTGTACAGGTATATTCGTCCTACTATATCTTGTATACCTCAATGAACTAACCTTGACAAACGTGAGCTTGCATGTAATTTTGTGAGTGATATCTTCGATCTTCATTTCGCCGTACTGATCGGCCCAGCGCTGATTGTTGGAAAACAGATTGTGTACGCATGTGGTCACTTTGTTCCATACATAGTGCGAATCGGCTACCTGCAGATGGACCTTGCCCACGGGCATTATCTCCATTGATTTTCCCCAGAATTTTGTCTTCATTCGTATGTCTTGCCAAAACGTAAAGTTGCCCCCGTCCGCAAAACAGGCCGAAACAGGCGGATGATGCTGTACCTGTTCGGCAATAAAACTAAACCAGTACAAACAATGTAATTGAAGTGCGATATTTTCGCTGTTGCACTGTCGATCTAAGCCAACCTGTATATAACAGTTTCACAGTTGTCGGCAAACGAACATGCCATGATCAGTCTAACGTGTCGTTGTAACGCACGCAATTTAGAACACAACAAAAGCTCGTTGATACCTACCGGAAGCCCTTGTCCTCCCTGATGCATTCGTAAGTCTCTCCGAGAAGCGGATTGAAAGGTTTATGGCCTGCTCGATAATAACTGGACGCATAGCCCGATACGGCGAACGCAGCGATGTGCACCATTCGTTCAAGTGCATCCTTCGTTTCAGCTGCCTATAACACCGTGATACAATGAAAAATTAAATGAAGCCCATTAGTCTTACAATTGAAAGTCAATTATAGAAGGTAGAGAATGCCACAATAAGCTGAATCGGAAGTCGGCCATTTTGTGGATTCATAAGAACACCGGACGTTTGTCGTAAGGGTAATTTCTTATGATAGACAGAGAACTAATCATTTGCAAGAGAAAGCTCCCGCCGATAAGCAATCCTACCAGACATTTTAAAAAAGTACCTGTGTAAACTGCGACTGTTTCTAACAATGTTTTGCTATCGCTTAGCTGCCAGTTGGTATTATATGAACTCGCGATGACCTGTTACATGCAACATCACCTTTTAAATACCATCTAAGGGAACTGTGTGAAATATGCTTTTTCAGAAAAACTAACATGCAACAGTTACCAGGTCCCCGTTTCGCCAAAGGCCATTACTTCTTGAAGTCTACCATGATGACTAGCTATCCAAATGTCAGTCTATACGTATTGGCTAAGCTGAAATGGCGGCATCTAAATGGTTTCAAATCAAGCCCTCGAAAACAAAGTGGAAAATAATGCATACATAGCCCTTAGTGTCATTGAGGGTGACTAAGCTATCCAGTACGTAACATTCTACAAGTGAAGTTCGGCCAGAACTTACTCGACGGAGGACACTGACTTCATTCGAAAACAGGTAGCGACGCGTAACTGCACGCATATCAATGATGTTACAAGCATACGAGGTGGCCGTTTGCCAAACAGACATTCGAACAAAGCGAAGAAAAGTTCTCTTCTATCGATTGTTTTAGTGTCTTATTTTAGAATAACTTGTCTTTTTTTGCTACGTTTCTACCTTATCAATCAATTCGCTATACTCGAGCTCTTCGCATAGCCGCTGCAGCATATTGAGCGGCTCATTGATCGTTACAGGCATTGACACCTTCGACAAATCCTTGCCGATGTTCTTGTATAGTAGCGACCATAACCCGTTATCGCTATTTGGCGGCTTAACAGCCGGCAATTTCGTGCGACGAGTTGTTAAGCTGTCCACTATTCCGCCTGCAAGCCCTCCATTAGCTACACCGCGCGTTGGGGCATTGTACTCTGTTCCGTCGTCCGAAGCTGCAATATTGTAATCACAAAATTTACTCCACAGATTTTCCTGTTTCCGTAACGTCACCTGACTATAATAGTACTAATATCCAGAACCTATTTTGCTTTGTAATTTATTTGCCATTTATCTACACACGATGCGAGTAGATACCAAACGAACTCAATCTAAAGCGTATAGCTAAATGTTTTAGTTTCATATATGTACATATTATAGTACAAACCAACCTTCACCTTCGGTGTCCCCTTCAGAGCAGAATGATCCCTCAGACGATGACGCGCAGACGCTGAGCTGCTCTGCAGCGTCGTAGAACTCGGTCGTCGAGAGCAGACTCGACGTTTCATGGCTACTCTCATGGACCAGACGACGAACTGCACTAGCAGGGGTCATAGAAATCGGAACCGTAACTTGTGTGGGCGTCACTGGCTGGACAGCTGCCGCGGTTGCTTCTTGCGGTTCTTCTGAACTGACTATGTCTAAAGCTGGATCCGAGTCGGTAGTGCCCACAATCGCGCGAATTTTTGCCAGTCTTTCTTTGAGTTCTATATTCTGTCGTTGATAGGCATTCAGCGTACTACGAAGGACATCTGCCTCGGGAGACACTCGTTGAAGTGATGCACGCCGCTGCTGAGATTCAAGCTGCCCCGCCAAAGCCTGGAGATCTGTCAATAGGTGACGCGCGCTGTCAATAAAGTCCTGAGCCGCTTGGGTATTCTCATTCGACATCACGGCTGCATGTGTGCAACAGTCAGAAACAGCTATTACTGCCGTAGCTCCTCCTAAGCTAGAGCCGCAGCTCGGCAAAGCCACGCTCATCTCGCTCATATGATCGTATTCCTGACAACACACGAAACAAAAAAGCGCAAAGTGTTTTCTGCCCTTGTGACAACATTCAACTTTTTCCTCTCAGCATTAGCAGCACTAAATAGATGGTGTCCAAATATAATGTTCGTTGACCCACCTCCTTAGGAGGGAGATGATGCGGCAATTGGTCCTGCTGTGACTGCGATAAAACAGCGCCGGGACTATGGGGAGCCTGGGCCAACGAACCAGCTCCACCAGCTGATCCCTGATAAGCCTCTTGTAAAGCTGTTGATGCGACATCTTTGCCGCTGCCGCCCCCGCCGTCCTCGCTAGCTGGACCCCCCCCGTTAGCATCGTCATCGCGTCGCTGCCTCCGCGGCGGCTTCTTGCGCGGGGGCGGTCGCACCGTGAAGCTATGCACGCTGTCCTCAAGATTGGCCAGCTGCTTGGAAAGGGAAATGAGCCGATCGGAAACACTAGTTGGGGCGGGTGTATTCAGAACCCATGCCAACACGCGCTGGTCAGTCGAAGCAGCTGTTGATGACCTAACAAGCCGCGCATCAAAGACGTTCAATAGATTGTTGTATGCTTATGCCAATTATGTGGACAGATACTGCGGTTATTAGCTAACTAGATGGCAGGTTAGAGGCTGGCAACCCCCCAGCCGCTTAAGACATGGAAAAAAAATAAATATGCGTCTAATGGACAAAATTTTACTAGGGACGCCGCATGATCGTGTCTTATCATATTGGAGTGAGACCCATCTTATTGGATATATAACTCTTGACGTTTTAAAAAAATTAAGATTAATTTTTGTTAAAGATGTAAGGTCAAAAGTCAAAAATAAGATAATTGTATATTTTGTGTGGGAAATTTCAACCTGGTATGCGCCAAACGACCCCGCCTACTCAGTTAAAATGAAAGAGATTCGTCGGAGCTAGATTGGCTTACTTTGAAAAAAACAGCAAATTTTGTTACTACATTTTGTCTAGAAGAAGACTACATTGTCATAAATCATTCTAAAGACAATTTAGTCTAGATCGATATCACTCTTGCTAAATCGCGGATGTGGAATCCATTAACAAATACGATATTTTGCCGTAAATAGCAGAAAGGTCAATGCTTAAATCAGTAATAACCATCTATAGTAGAAAAATTGTTAAAGCCTAAGCCATCACGTGAGAATTGACTTTCGTATAAAATCAGTCTTAACATATGTAATAGGATGGATTTCACTGTAATTTTCCAGAAATTTTTTCAGGTTTTGTTGAATGGACAATCGGCTGGGTCGCTTTCCCGAGTAACTTCGGTGTAACAACAACATATATTCAGATTCCACAAGGCGCGAACACAACCTCAAGCTTCGACTACAGGGTCAATTGGTACTCGTAGGCCCCCGGTATTCACGCCCTTCTTGTCCTTCTAACTGATACCTTAAGAAGCATTTTTAAGGGGCATCTTTTGTATGTAACAAGATGTGGACGTCGAGGTCACAAAGCTGTCTGTTGTATAACGTAACTATCCACTATTTAAACGTGACAGATTTCGTGTTGGTTACGGCGCACCACAAAGCTGTGTAAATACACACAACTAACAGAGTCATCGAATGCATAATACTGTAGTATGCATTATTTTTCCCTAGTGGCTCGGACGGATGAGATATCGGATGGAAGAGGCGCCTATGCACGACCGCGCTCTGGAGTGGGGGATAGTCTGCCGCACGTGGCCTCTGCTTATATTATGTCACAAAAATACTATTTACATATGATATCTTTCAATAAGGTCTTAAACGGTCACTAATTACGTACGCATTCGATCAGATTATGTAGGTTATATTGAAACAAAGTGGGAGACTCGCGTACCCTTTGCATGTCGATGCAGTCGGACATTTGAGGCTTACCTTGGACTCGCGGTGTCGTATTTTGCCAGTTCTTGCTGCTTGTACCGCCGATGCGCAGAAATAGACTCGATCCATTTATCAAACGAACCGTGATCTTTGAGCTGGTAAAAAGATTTACGTAGCACACAATTAGTTTGCATGCTGGTATATGCAACACGGTAAAACAGCTTTTCTTCAAATGCCTCTGGAGCCTGACTGTTGGGACACTGGGTTGTTGGTGTCATTTTGAAATATACCTTTTACTTGGAACTAGTTCTGTTCGAGCGTTTATTTTCCATTCATTTTGGTATGACGAACGGTTCAGGTGCTATGTTGAACACCAGTAAGCCTGGATTTCCCTAAAATTTAGTTATGTTTGTTGTTCGCTGGCTACATCTACAATGCTATTTCATGCATTACCTTAAGATGGTAAATGAATTCATCGGCGTCAATATCGATTCGCAGATCTTTTGATTTATATGATATAAATGCAATAGCCAGGTCGATCTGACCGTGACTTCTTCCACGAGCCATCTCGCTGGAGTTTTTTGCATACGAAAGGATTCCATTCTCCAGGAAAAAGAAGCGACGGTGCCAACCTGAAGCACAGGACATAAAACGGTCAGTACAGAATCATTCACTTCGCAATACTAGATTATGGGTTAACCACTACTTTGTCACTACAGCCACAACGTTAAGAGACTGCTATCTACAGCAAATAACAGACCTTTAAGTGGCCATTTTCGTCTTTTCATTATGTATCCTTCATGTTTTGATGGCCGCTCCTTTGGAACCGTTTCTCCAGGTTTCAGACCACGCATCACCTCCCATTCATCATCTTTATACGCTTTTTGAAGCTTCTTCTGTATAGCCTTAGAGGGGCCTGGACCGGATAGCATGGCCGCTCCTACAGAGCCTGTTACAGTAGACCCCGTTCCCACCGATAGTGGTGGGGTCGTACGGCCGTCCCCGGGGCTCATTATATCCTGAAACGTCAATTTGTATTGGTATCAGAAAGAGCAGGAACTTAACAGGTCATCCGCTAACTAACACATAGTCGACTCGACTCGACTCGAACTGTGCAAAAAATGACTACTAAAACGCATATTACAATATGCGACGTTATTGTGAATACAGCGCAGTAATAATAGGACCACATTAAGCCATATGAACATTTTGTGGATGTCTCACCAAAATGCTACTTCTGCACCATATGCCACAAAGCCTCGCTTCGACGTCAATAGGCCTACGCCTATTCTACATTCTATTTAGACCTAGCCTTTTCCTACTCACGCATAAGGGACATGTTCCGACAGGATACAACCCTTACATTGGTTCAGTTGGCCACATAATAAGCGTTCGTCGTGCAGAGAGTCAAATATGTTACAAAGGATATTTCGGCCAGCGGATTTCGCAGTGGCCAGAGGAACGCGTGATATGATAACCGCAGAGGGGGAAGCTATGTATATAAAGTAGATTGCTCACCAGATAGATTTAATCCGGTGAACAGTCGACTTAGTCAGCATTAAAACCTGCGGCAGCATCAGATGATGGACTATCCGACTGATTATGCGCCAACCGCTTTGCTAAACGTAATTTTTTTTTAAAATAAAAGTGCTATACTTAAGTATTTGAGCACACCCTAGTCAGCCGTCTTCCATTGGAACAAAAGCTCGGATGGCAAACATTGCGTGATCACGTTTAAAGAAGGGAAAATTTTGCGATAGGAGCAACGGGACGTTATGCATTCGTACAAATAATGTTTTGCCAGGACTGGTATTAAAATGAAGTATTTGATCGTGATTACAAACAAACATGTTATCAAGTTTTTTTTGTCAGCGCAACATAAATATCGAAATTGCAAACGTTACTTTTTTTACTAGAAATTTTAACAAGTATATAACGCAAAACATTCGAAGAACAATCACTAAATGAAAATATTCCTTCTATTATAAAGCTATATAAATCTATACGAGAATTTAACAATTTTGTTAAATTAACAGAATGAACAATAGTAAGGTTTCTGAGGAAAATACTCAATTTTAACAGTGGACGAAAGCAGAACAGAATTATGGAGAGCTCGGTTTTCGTACCTTCCCGAAATGTAATACATTAACAAATCTTTCAGTAATACTAACCTCGAGATGATTTTATGAGCAATGACATGCTCTGAAATGTGTGTCTGAAACTTCGTGTCTGAAACGATTATACCGTAACCGGTACGAGCCCAAATGTCAAACCAGTATAACAAACCGTCAGCAAGCGATACGCGTTGTAACGATGGCAATATGCAAGCGTATGAATGAGATCAGACTAATGGTCTGGCCACTGTGGGCAAAAAAAAAACTCTTATGAGAAATGTTTAGATTAACAGATAGATACATCATCGAATAGTCACTATGACCCAATCATAGATCATCACCTTAAATCTATTTCGTGTTTGATGGGATTCAACGACCTCTCGCTCCTAAGCACGAAAGCAATGCAATAATTAGGAATGACTTAAAATAGAAAAAAGAACACTATTTTCTATATAATGCAGCATTTTCATGTGAATGTGTGCAGGTATTTTAGACAACGGCAAGTGCTAAAGCCAAGCTGCAGGGGATATTTGCCTGGAAATGGAATTTTCTTAGCAAAGAATACAAATATATGTAAATAAATACCTATAATTGTAGCTAGCTTGTTCGAGATCGTGTAAGTAAATGGCTGCGAGTGTATCATATTAAGCTATTGTAACCCAATGAGCGAACAACACTTTTTTTCTCATAGCCATTAAATATTCAAAGCGTATGGTGTACACGCCATAGCAGACCACTATTCAGATGGCGTGTAAACAAAGGTCTGTACCGCTGCTTACTATACGACTTGTAGATGATGATCTTTTTTTTTTAAATATGTATCGTGTATTGCTTCACTTACTATGAAAATGATGAGTGAACTTGTAGTACGACCAGGTTAATGTTGGAATGACACTCTTCGGCAAATGGGCCGTATTTATAGTAGGTGTATTGGAAGACACATGGCCTTTAAAAGCTTTTGAAGTGTGATTTTCGATATAACACAAAGCGTTCGCCGTTTTAATGCTCAATGATATATTCACAGGTTTTTGTAGCGCTGAAAAGGACAGCTTCCTAATTTAGCTATGTAAGTTCGCGGCCCTGTTACTGGCATACTGTGTGGTATACAGATTTTTGTGCTATAAGTTGAAACATACATTTTGTAGACGACGTCGACAACAATGTACATATAAATAACAGCCTTAATATGATCAAGACACGCCACTTTCCACGTAGACCATAACACATAAAATTATTAAGCAATAGCAAATATATCTTGTCTTCCAGCTACCTTTTTGATTAAGCGTGGTCTTGCAGGGACCAGCACGCTCTCCGACAAACTGTAAACTATACTGAGTAATATATTGGGCATGCTTGCTTCTGTACAATGAGTGATAAAGTTAATGAAATAGTACGCTCAAGTGTGCCCTTTACTTTATTGATGAATGAATAAGTTCGTTCTGCGACCAATCTAATAGCTGAGCTCGTAAATAAGCAATATATATATATATATATATATATATATATATATATATATATATATGTACAATAAATGTCGTTCCGTTGTATTATTTGATTTATTCCATCAATCGGTCAATCTCGCAAACGCTGGGGAACCAAAAAAGACAAAAGTGCCACGGGAAATTGATCGGTAGGCACAAATTAGGTAGCCAGAAACCGATAATTCACTCGCTTCCGGCAGATCGGAATCATCAGGATTATATGGGACTCAGCGCGAGCTATACAAGATTTCTCTTAACGTTGTACGGCTCGCGTTGGGCTTTACATAATTCAAATAATTAGGGTTGTGCAGTGGTAAAATCACCGAATGTTTGTCAGCCCAAATCCTATTTCCAATACAACTAGCAAAATTAAAAGAACATTCAACATTTTAATCAGTAATAGAGATTATTTGTTCATTTTACTGAGCCGGTCTCCTTAAGCGAATATATCACTCCGATATCTATGTTTAATGACACGTACGACACCGCACCCACTTTGACCCGAAGTACTGTATACGCGTTTTTCTGTCCTGAAGGCCTATGTGCCTCTTGTGTATTTCTACCAATGAACGCTATCACCAAGATTCGACAAATTGTTCTTCATAGCTCAATGCGATTTGTCGTTCGCTATTTTCTCATCCCGTGACCATTCAGATAGATCGAGCGCTTTTAGCTGAACTTGCGTAGCGGGATGCGGGATGAAGTTAGACCAACTTGAGTCTTGGCCTTGTCTCCAGCAAAGTAAGTTCGTATGATAACATCCAACTAGGTAAAACAACACAGTGTTGCAACGTGATAAATAACGCAGAGAAAGGCCGCCTTATTACCCGTTGAAGCTGCCGCGTCTCAGTCGCTTTATCGTCGTCTTTGTGTGTGTCTATGTGTGTCTTACATCGCCGGTGGTCCCGGCTTGCGCAGGCGCCCACAACAGGTAGAATTTCGTGTCACAGAACAAGCCGACACAACTATGCTATGAAGAAAAAAAGAACTAAATGGAAGCCAATATTAAGCAGTGCCATAACGTATGACAAGGTGAGCAACTGACAGGACAAGCTGACCTTTCTGCTCACTCATAGACACACGACGTGTAAGGCGTAACACAGACTAAAGTGGAGGTTCTCGGCTCCACCTACAGTTCAGCCGCTCCATAAAGGAACGAACACCGTACACGGCATACAAATGACTAGGCATCTTTGTGCCCCAGCAACATTCTAGTCGCTGGGTCGACTTTTACTAAAGTGATCTAGCTTGTATAATAGCTTGCAACTATCTAATACGAATGAATGACACGCTATAAACATCGTGGCCCGTATCTAACAGATAGGGCATAAACAAGTTTATTTCTCACACTGTATTAAAAGCGTTAGATTGTAAAGATCTAGCATACGCCGAACGCCACACGCGTTCTTCATTTAGCACAATAAGGCTCCGCACAAAAATTAGTATGTAGCCTATTATTGAATGCGAAAACAACCAAAGTTGCAATCTCTTACCATCTGCATCGTAGATGACTTTGACATGCATTAAAATCGCTCACATAATAACACTTTACCGTGAAAGCTCTCCGGAAGTTCAAACTTCGTGCCATCTGAAATGGGTGCTCCATCGAGATTTCTGCTTGGCTAGCGTTTTTAGTCTAATATGATTAAAATTGAGTTGTATACTTCGACATCAAACAGACCGCCTTACAGAGCAATCGGATATAAACACCGGGTATATTACCGCAGTCAGTGGTTGTTACGGCAAAGCAGTCTGCCTCAAAACGAAAACTTCCTTTTTCATTAGACGTATATTTATTAATTAAAGAACGATATTCTAAAGACCCTTGTGGAGGCAAATTTCGTAGCTAGTTCCTCCAAATATAATACATTTATGTATATGTTGCATATACGCGCCATTCAGTTATTTTTGGTGTGCTATTTCTCGACCCATAGTCAACAGCAATAAGCAAGTATCACTAAATGCCGTAAAGCTTCGCCATAAATTAAACTCGAGGCCGCTCTAGGTAATTGCGATAGAGAATTAGAATAGGTAGCGGTTCGGATATAAAACAGTGTTAGCAGATACTGCGTACCGCCAGCATTTTGATTTAAAGCAAAAAGTTGTTCGCCCAATGACGTTGAGCACCGATAATAAGGAGAAAAAGAAAAAAAAAACCTATTAATAAATAGAGCCCATATTTATGGCTACATGGTTGTGGCATATAACCTACGAGATTAAGAGTAACAGCTTAGATCTAATAAAATGAAGCAGAGGTTGTCGATAGAGGAAGGCCTCAAGCGAAATCAGCAAAAAGCATCTTGAAACCTTAACAATCAGGTTGAGACTAGTTTCAGTTCTGCAACCGACCTAAAGATACTAAGCACAGACGTAAACTATTATCCTCTATTGTGTTGCAGATGAGCCGAATTTAACTAGCCGTATACCGAAAGCCTACATTTGACATATGTCATAATTGGGGGCTTCAACTAGCCAGATAATATGTGTAATAATCTATTGCTCTGTTGAATGAATGAAATGAAATGAACAGTGAAACGGAAGAATGTGTACCTTTAACCGTCAAACAACATGAGGAACCTTTTTGAAATAATTGGTCCACAATCAAATTGTGGTGGGCACTTGCTATAGCCTTTGCCTAGTTGGCAACACTATAT